>NW_006917099.1:1402516-1596433 GCF_000516985.1 Pestalotiopsis fici W106-1
TTTTCTCTCTTTCTCTCCTTTTTTTTTTAAAAAAAAATCCTAGGCGGAGCTTTATAATTTCAGTATGATCCTCAAGGAGCTCGACAACATCTTGGGTTGATTCTCGACAGTTTCCGAACAGCATTGCCTTTATGACAGGAGACCATCGTGCCAGTGCCCATAAGCAAACGCGAAAGCACATTGCTTCGTCATGCTTGTGACCTCCGCCGATGAGTTCGCACCCACTTGCGCCAACGACTAAAATCAGATCACCAAGCTCGTCAATGTCGATAATGGACGGGTCCCTGACCACAAACGGGCAAATATCCGTGTCACCGGAATGGGCATCTTCGGACATTTGGTCTTGCATCTCGATTGATTCATCGACGTCGAAATCCATGTGACTTGCCGTGGTGTTGATGTGTCAATCCGTAGCAAGAAACCGAGATGGAAGAACTGTTAGAGACTTGTAGTTGGTTGATTTTCTCTGCATCGGGTTGTGGTTGTGAACAGATGGGGGCAAATAGTGCAAACGCGAGTGTCCGTGGTAATCGACTTTGGTGGTACTTTGCCGTTTCACACAACTCTCTACACATCACGATAATGCAGACAATCAATGTACATGATCACACATTTGAAACGCGAGAAGCTATGATTTACCATGTCATTCTTTCTTGATTTCTCTATAGTAAATCCGCTTTGAAAGTTCCTATAGCTGGGTCTATGCAATTTGCTACCAGAATACAGATCATCACCCACCAAAGACAACTGTGGCGGATTTACACGATTTCTACCAACGCATCTCCCTCGGCAGCTTGGTAACACTCCATGAGATGGTATTATCCTGGGATACGCTGCGTATCGAACAATTGTATTTTAGTTCAGACCCTTCGGTCACGAACCATTCGGGATAGGTAGGGCGCAAACCAAACTCTTCTGCTCTCAACAACAATGAGTCCACAATGGATCTCGGTGGCCAAGGGTATTCTTGCGTGTCGTTGAGCCTCGGCGTAAATGGCCTCATTTGTTTGACTAGGGCTTGTGGAATAGGACAGTCAGGATGGATCTGGGTGTAATCTGACCACAAACTTCGTTTGATTTTGGCACAAAAGTAACCAGTCGCCTCGTGTACGCTTTCCGGATTTGGCAGCGGCCATAGAGACTCCTTGTTGAGATCTCTCATCAGCGCTCCCAAGGTGTATGCCTTGCATTGGCTTTGGAGATGCTGTGTGTCTTGATTGCAGGCGTAAAGGCTAGAATCATTTTCACCGAGAAAACTACCGATTGCCTCATGAATGGGATCCAGGATACCCTTAATTTGGTGCAATCGGACTTTGCGGAGACTATCTGTGTTATGAAAGTTAGCCGTGTCGTAGAAAGACATCCAAGGCCCCTGTTTGTTACCTGCGACGCCGTCTGGCTCGATACTAGTGGCGAAAAGCTTTTGGTCTCTTCGTTGACTCCAGACTAGGTCAGAGAAAACGACCGCATACAATTGTAGATGGCCGAAGACGCTGGCAATGAACAGCGATTTTTCCATCTTCTTGTATCTAACTGCATGAGGACAAGAAGGGAAGAATCTATTGCCCTTGAGGAGAATTGAGGCCCAATCCCTCGCCCATGTACGAAGATGGTGTGACATGAGGTATCTGTTTGCAAGGGCCACCATTTCGTAAACCTCATCGACAAAGATGGGATCTGGCTGACTCACGTCGTGCTTGAGGGTAAAGTCGTAGACCGGAGTCAAATTACCATGTGAAAGTTGCAAAAGCATCTCCATGGCAGCGGTGTCATCTTCGGGAAAATTAATGGTATCCTGAGTTGCCGCAGTGAATTTTCCGAAAAGCATCGCTCGCATAACGGGAGAAGAGCGTGCCAGAGCCCGAGAGCATATACGGAAAGACTTTGCCTCCTTGTGTTCGTGGGTTCCATCTGCCATGATCTTGCACTGATTCGTGCCAACGACCAGAATTCGATCACCGCGCACGTCAACGTCAATGATAGTGGGAACCTGGATGAGGAAAGGACACGGCTCGGGGGGTTGGGGAGGAATGTGTCGCTTCTGCTCGCCCTCGGGTGATTCGACTGCTTTGCGTTTTGATGCCATGATTGCGCTTCACCGTTGCGCTGGGGATTCTTGATTGTTGCAATGTGCAAGAGTTTGTTGAATCTGGAGAGGGAGCTTGAAAGGATTAATTGGTGGTGATCTTCGGGTTGTTGGGTCCTCATGCGTTGGCACGGGGCAGTGTGGTTGAAGAGATGGCAAAAGCAATTGGTAAGTGCAGAGAAAGGAAACGGTGCAACCATGTATGGAAGCGCCGACTGGTTTGACGTAATACTTTGCCCTTTGACACAGCTGTCGGATTGCTTTCTGCCCCGCCAGACTTGAAGAAAAAGTCAATGCAAGTAACAATTGTGTCGTTAATATTTGGTGTGTCTATCCTCAAGCCCACATAGCTAGGTACAATGCAATTGCCATGTCACGAGAGTGCTTTCAAAGAGTGCTTCCAATAAATCGTAGACACATGGACCAGAAAGCATTTGGAGAGCTGAAGGTTGGAGCGAGTGATTTAAAGTCCGAATTATCTCATCATAATGTACATTACCCATCTATGGCGATGAGCCCTCAAAACATGGCCGAATCCAAGCGAAAGGCTTCCTGCATATCCTCATCTTCACTACTGTCATCTCCCTCAGGATTCCCAGAATTCTCAAAGTATGGGGGAATGTCTAGGTAGTCCGAATCATACCGAACAACCCAGCGATGAGACTTTTCGCCATGGAGATAAGGGGGGATGAAGTTGCGATGCTTCGAAGTCAAGATTCGCAAGCGAACAGGCACATTCTCCCATGTTTCTCGTTCGGTGGCAGGAGGTCCCGCACTGACGGGCGAGGTATCTTCGGGAATGTCGGCCAAATCCTCTCCGGGGTGTTCCTCCAAAGTGTACCTGTCAATCATCTTGTGTCTCAACTCTTCGAATACTCGTCGCAGTGGTTGATGGTCACCGTCGGCGACATCGTACCTTCTATGATGACCAAAAAAGTGCAGGGGAATTCGGTAGAGACGGAGATCAACTTGAAAGCCCTCTTGGCGCCTTGAAGCGCTCTTCAAGCACTCGGTAAGCTTGGGTAGCCGCGCCAAAACATTCTCAGCTCCACCGCGAAAGGTCAATGGGCTCAGGTCCTGCAGAACAAGGGTCCTCAAATTGGGCGGCGGCTGGTCAAGTCGAACTGACCAGTTGAGCTTGAGGTATGAAAGCGACCGAAAGTTGGCAAGGTTGAACGCGGTGAGGGGGCGACTGGACATCATTCCCCTGGGGTCATGGTGGCCCGAAAAGTCAAACTCCTCGAGTGATTCTGCCTGCAGTTCCAGAGCTTCGTGGGAGGTCTCCACGTCATCTCTGAGAAAGTCGTACGACAATGTGTCTGTTGCATGGTGGGTGACTTCGTGGAGAGTCAAGCGCTTGAGTGCTGTTGGATAGGACAAGATCTGCTCCAGCGCGCGTGGGGATACTACGCTCTCGACAAAGGATAAGGACTCGAGCTTTGTTGACTTGGCAAACTGGGATATGTCGCGATCTTCGTCTTCCACTCTAATCTTGACACACGATACGGTGAGGCTTTGCAATTCCGGCAGTAAAAATATGGGACACAACGGTGTCGTTCTCCAGAATCGTGAACTGATGCTGCCGGTCCAGTGCAGGATCACTAAGTATAGTATAAGTTCACCGGCATCCCATTGGGAAAGAGGTGTTACACTGACCGGATTTCAGAAAGCCAAGAGGCTTGGCGCAGGATGGAATACTGGAAAGCAATGACGCCTGCTCAAAAGCTCTCAGATAGGCCTGCATATCAGCTTGCCAAACGCTCTCGCTCTTTGCCCCGATCCGCGCATGGGAATTGCAAAACGGGCTCTCGGAAACAAATGAGTTTAGACATGGAAAGAAGCAAAGATCGACGGGTGCCGTGTTTTGAAAGTCATGATGCCGCGTTGAATAGACCAGTTGCAGATCATGAACGTAAGTCGCACGTCGGGGATCTGCTCTGCAAAGCTCTAGCAGGCGATTTGCAGAAGCGCGCCGCGTGCATAGTACGTGACTATAGAGGCATATCTCGACGACCTGCTGGAACTTTTTGCAGGTTCGTGCTGTGGCTTGAAGTGCCTCGGTATCGGCTATTTGTTGGAACACGAGCAAGATGAGCTCCGTCGGCAGCGACTCTAGGGCCATGGCAATAGTAAAGCGACCACTAAAGAGGGATCCAAAGAGTCATTTGCGCGATTCTGGCAATGATGATATTTCTTGAACCAAGAACCCGAACAATGTTAGCTCGGCAGCAGCAGCAGCATCATCAAACAGCTCAAGGTAGATGAATGGTGTTGTGTAACGTGTCCAGGTACCTACCTCCTACCCATCAACTAGGCAACAAACTCGAGGGGTTGTAGCTAGGTCCGCTAGGCGATGAGGGGAGCTCCAAGCTCGGGAAACATGGGGCACCGACAATTCCTTCACATGCAAAAGAGACACGCAAGTGGCCACCAGGTGTCAGATTTGCCGCGTCAGAGTATAATCCCTAAGATCGTGGCTCGTTGCGTGCAGCTTTGAAAATTTGCCAAATTAGCATAATTTCATATGGTACAATGTGATGGATCGCAACAACAATGCTTTTGATGGATTACAGAGACCCAGCGTCGTCTTTGCGGGCGTGTTGCTGAACACATGGCCTAAAGCACAAACCTCCGAGATCGCAGGGACCAACCCCACGACCACTGTGGCGTTGAGTTATCCGTCAGCTGGGGAGTAAGCCAAGCTTTAGCCAAGCCAGCACCATCTCCTGTAATTAGCTGAATTTATGAACTCGTTGAAATATGGCAAGACTATAAATGCAAATCTAAGTCGATCAATGCCATGTCGAGCAGGCTGAGAGACACGGGAGGGTGTGGGGGCAAGAATTATGGACATGCACGCGGCAGGACAGCGGAGGGCAGAGAAAGAGAATGAAACATCGGAATACCCTCCCTAGTTAGTTGACAGGCGGTCTTGTCAAAAGCAGACTGCAGGGCTGTATGTGACTACATGCAAGCAACTCCGCAACTCACAGCTCGGTTACAGGTGGCAGTAGGGTACATTTCTCAGGATTCTTCCACCTTCAATATTCCACTATCCCTAATGCACAGCCCGAGATTACAGGCATAATAGGTACGACCATGTAATGTGCGGTCGCACTGAATGCCAACGGTAGATGCGCATCTACGTACCCTGTACCTAGACAGCCACATATGCTATTCTTAGTGCTTCCCAAGGAAGAATACTTAGAGCTTTGTACCAATAAAAAAAACCTTACGGAATCATGTGCTGTGGAAACATTGAAGGAACTTGAGAGTAACTGGATCTCTTTACTACATGAATCATGATCATCTATTATCGCTGTGACACTGTATTCAGATGATTTTCAGGTCGCAACCTTTGTACGATTTCTAATATTCTATACAACCTCTTTCCAAATGTTTCCTGTCATCGTTTCGGTAACAAGAGCAGGCATCACACCCGTAGATGGAGTGACGAGGACAAAATTGTCGCCGGTGACATGGAAATCCTCCGCCTTTGTCGAT
Organism: Pestalotiopsis fici W106-1; assembly: GCF_000516985.1. Taxonomy (NCBI): domain Eukaryota; kingdom Fungi; phylum Ascomycota; class Sordariomycetes; order Amphisphaeriales; family Sporocadaceae; genus Pestalotiopsis; species Pestalotiopsis fici. Next base: position 1,408,107 of record NW_006917099.1, read on the forward strand.
GGAAACTGGAACTCGAAGCTTTGCACGATACTACCAAGAAGCAAGTAGATTTCGGCCCAAGCCAGACTATTTGACATCGTCAGTTGGTAGTTACGTGATAGATTGTACAGCGCGACTTACTGCATTCCGATGCAATTACGCTTTCCTTTTCCGAAAGGCACAAAGGTCTTGTTGCCTAGGTGCCACGGGTCTGGGTCTATCCATCGGTCTGGGTTAAAGCGCTGGGGCTCTGGGTAATCCTCCTCGTTCTGGTGGAGCAAGTGTATGGTCATTCCAACGGGTGTGCCCGCTGGGATTCGCCAGTCTGCGTAGACGAGGTCCTTGTCTTGGGAAACTCGAGCGCTGCGAGTAGCAATAGCGGGAGCCAAGCGCATAGCTTCCATAATAATGGCTGTTAGGTAAGGAAGCTGCTCGAGCGTCTTCCAATCATGGTTGGCGGCAGCAGCAATTTCCGCCCGTAGCTTTTCGAAGATCTTGGTGTCGCTATAGATGTGGAAGACTGCGATCCGCAGAACAGCGGCCGTTGTCTCGAAGCCGGCACCAGTGGTGGTGGACATATCGTCAAATATTCTCTCAAACGATTTCTCGGCAGCCGGAAGTTTGGATTGCACAATTTCATGGACCAGAGTGCGTGGGCCGTCGTCATCTGGAGTGATTGCCGCCTTCATGAAATTCCTGGTATCGTTCATGGAAATCTAGACGCAAACACACGCACGGTGCGTATTAGTCACAGGTGAAAATGACACATCCAAAGCTAGCAACTTACAATCATAAAGCGGAAAAACTCCTTTATAACAGGATCGGCGACCGCAATAATCCACTGGGGCGGAATTGACCGCATGAAAGGACCGAAGAAGCGTATGAACTTGGTAGTTCGCCACAAGAGACCCCCGGCCTGCGCTGCAACTGTTATACCGGCATCGAAATCCTCTTTTCCGAGATCATTGTAATGCTTTCCGAAAATGTACTCGTTAACAACATCTCGTACGAAAGCTGTGAGGGCGGCGCCGAGGTCAACAGTTTTTTGAGACGCGGCAAAGCCCGACAGTCTGGCGAAAAGCGCCTGGACATGTCTCATAATCATGTCTTGCTGGTTCGACACCTTGGCCTTAGAGAAGAAGGGACTCAGGGGCAGGCGACGATTCTTGTGCAAGGTGTGGTCAGCCGTCCAGAGGGTCGCGCCTTTGGTTGCAAAGGCATCCATGGCCCAGTCGTATTTGTGCCAGATTCCTTCCTGGCGATTGTAAAGTGTTTCAAAGAATGCTGCATCATTCACGTGAAGCTCCCAGGGGCTGATACGGATAATGGGACCATTTTTTTTGTGTAATTCAGCTATCTTGAAGGTATACTGGCCGTTTTGGTAAAGATCGTAGTAACCTTCGTACAATCGCGTCACGGCCGCGAGCCTAGGCCCAGGGAAACGAGCCAGGGGATGCAGGTATAATCGGTAGAGCGCAAGTGTTACATAATAGAGTAGAATAGTTGCAGTGATGCTCTGCCAAGACAGCAAACTGGAGAGAGCTTCCATAGCGTCAACAGCAGAAATATCGGGTTCTGCCAAAGATGATAGTGGGGTTCGGGAAGCAGTGGCGGGAGTCCTCCGACGTTATAGAATCACCTATCGATTGTTGTAGCAAGGTTCTACGGAAGAGGACGAGGGATTTAAAGAGTGCGGAAGGGACAAGAAAAGTTCAGAACCTCTTGGATAAAAGTACATTCAAAAAAGAAGAAGCATCAAGGCATGCACGGCCGAGCAAAAACAGCTAATTAAATTCCATGACCATCATTGATGCGCATGTCCTAGGAGGTAAAATTGCCGTCCTAGGTACAAAGTGCGTGTGTCATATTATAAGGCGGTTGGTTGTAAGGCAGGTACTGGATATACGCACCCCGCTCTCTCCACCCTGTTCCCTACACACTTGGGAGTTCTAGTAAAGGCAAGGAACTAAATGCAAATATGCTAAGGCTAAAAACAAAAGGATTTACCCGTAGGATTGTGTTAGTGCTCAATGGTGCACACTGCATGAGGTATCGATGGGGAAGAAGGGGACCAAATAGGAGGTACGGTATATCTATATACTCCGTATGGCGTCTTGACCACTGTTCAAGGAGGCTGCCTCTAGGTAAAAATATGCTGTCACATATGCGCTGCGTCAGCAACCCTTCCAGATAGACATAATTTACAATCACTATCTCGAGTCCTATTTGACTATCACTCTATCAACCCTGCTATACTTTTGGAGTTTTCGCGTGGATGTGATTGGTGAATCCGCCAGCCTCGTCTCGCTTGCTCGTCTTCCTTAAGATCCCTGGATGCAACAGGTTCTCGCGGATGAATCATGTCACCCTTAAATCCTTCACTACATTCTCCGTATATCCCAGACCTCGCACCAAGGTCGTAAAAAGAAACCAGGAGCTTCAGCAGCCAGTTCGAGCATCCCTGCCAAAACACGAAAAACGTCGTCAAACAAACGGCCCCAAGCTCGATCATGTCATTCAATCCACCCAAGCCACCACTCTTTGAGCCAATGGCAGACGTGCCCTGGTTACAGATGTCGTTAGAATATTCCTTAAACAGCTGCATGCTGAGAGATCTCGATTTATAGGGTTGATTCAAGAGCAAACTATTTGAAAACCTTTAATTCCGTAGCGAATAATTTAAGCCATATATAAAAAATAATAAATTTAAAAGAAAAGGAAATAAAAAAAGGAAATAAAAAAAGGAAATAAAAAAAGGAAATAAAAAAAGGAAATAAAAAAAGGAAATAAAAAAAGGAAATAAAAAAAGGAAATAAAAAAAGGAAATAAATTAATATTTAATAATAATATTCTTTCTTTCTTTTTTTAAATTCTTTTTTATATATTTATATCATATTATTACTTTTTCTTATAGCAACGGTAATGTGCGCCTATAAGGCCAAATGTTGAATTTTCTTTTTTCAACAGTTTGCTCTCTGGTGCTCCGTAGGTACGATACTTGCAATGCCGAATGAAGACACACTCGCGAGGAATGTCGCGTCAGTACCCTTGGAGTCTTGCGGCTGTTTTTTTTTTTTTTTTTTGGCAGAGAATCTCTCAATCTGCTGCCCGATGCGGCCGACGAGATCGAATTCCCGTGAGATCTACACGCTCGACTCGTTCTTCACACCATGTTCCCAGATCGAGGGTTGTGGTCCGACGCCCGTCAGTCGCACCGTCACTGTCGGATACGAGAAAATGTGACTGCTCAGCTCTTATCTGCCCCTAAAAAGGACTCGAGATTCTATCTACCACCAGAGGCCATGAAGAAGACAATGCTCGCCAGAGCGGAGGACTTTCACTTTCCTCGGCCTGAGTGAGGTTGGACGCAACATTGGAAAGTACCTAGTTGAGTAATGTATTGGTATCGTGTCTATGGAATTTCAGAATGAAGGATCAGGGCGAAAGTCTTGCCATCAGCCAGTAGTGTGCATCTAGGATCAGTAGCAACCAGAATGAAGTCTCCTCCAGCCTAAATGAACACAATACATCAGCCGTGACGCCATGTATGCTGAGAATCAAGCGTATCTCTGGAATCATCAGGGTTAAAGTCCACATTTCTCAATGAAGGGGCATCAATTGCTTGGCTACCCATGGTAGTGGTTACTAGTCGACTCATTTTTTTCGAACAAAGTGCAACGAAATAATCATTGAGATAAACACCCACCAGCTCAGACGCGAAACAAAAACACAGACGCGTTTGCAAACGCAATTCCCATTTTTACAAGCGGCCGCCTTTATTCTTACTCTGCCCCCACATTCTCTCGAACAATTACACGCGTGAGCACTCAACATTTTTACGTCTTGAACCTGCATATTCACTCAATTCAATTGATCCCACTGTGTCATCAGAGCTTCAACTTTTTTCGACCACGACAACACCAGTGGCACCTCAGTTCTCCATCCATCTCAGTACAGAATCAGTCCCCTGAGTCGCAGCCATGGAGTCCGACGAGTTCCCAGATCACAACGACGACGCACCTACCTGCACGTTTCTGTGTGAAGTTCCTGGCATCGTTGACATCGATGAGCGCGGCGATCGCGTTCTGCATATCGGTACCAACAAGTGCGAGATCGACAACGACGGCAATCACCACCACACGGAAGCCATGCGCTTTCGTGTTTGCTCGCGAGCCTTATCGCGGCTCTCACCTGTACTGGGGGTCTTGTTTTTTGGCCCTTTCCTTGAGGCAAATCAAGATATGGTCTACCTACCTGAGGATGATCCAAAAGCCATGAAGATATTGCTCTATATTGCACACGGTCAAATCGACCCTGTCTACGAGGTTGCCGACAGATATCCGGGCGATGAGGACAGCCATCGACTGTTAGAAGATCTCTACGATATTTTTGTTGTTGCAAATAAGTATCTGGTCACTCAACCACTTCGCCCATGGACATCTAGCTGGTCTTCGGCATTGTTGCCCTTGACTCGTCCAAGTTCGAACATCAAAGACCATTGCGAAAGACTTGAAAAGCTGTTGTATATCTCCAGCGAGGTTGGCCATTTCGAGATGTATAACAAGGCATTCCTCAGCTTGGTTTCCCACCACCAAAATGATAGGGAAATGTTCTCTACTACTCTTGAGCCAGATGGTGTCAAAGGTAATGATTCCTTCACCGCACAATTCAGTGGAAAGAGCTAACATGTTGGTCCTCAGACCGGGTCTTCTCAGTTCGATTGCGGCTCATTGAGGAAACGCTAGGTGCATTGAAGGAACTCATTGACCCCTTCCTTGACGACAATGTAGAAGCCAGCGACTATGACTGCAGTGCAAAGGGACCAATGACCCAGATCAACTGTCGATTACACACTCTGGCAGTCATCCTGCGACACTTGAAGAAGAAATCATTATTTCCGCTGCCCGAGCCAAAGGACGTCATCGAGAGTGCGGCAAGCCTACACGGACGAGTGACTAAGGGTCTATGGTCCGGCCCTACACTCCACAAAGACTGTGCGATTCGACCGCAATTGTCTTCTGCTCTTTCAAACGCGTATACGGTAACGACCAGTCTTTACCTACCACCGGCACCACTGTTCGAAACCATGTCATCTAGAGCCACATATTTCGGCTTCTCACAACCCGTCGAAGAGTCCGAAGCAGGTCCCAATTCAGAGCCTAATGGACTTTCCCAAGACTTCAATTACACGAATGAAGGATGGGGCGGAGAATTGAGCGACTTCCACCATGAAGCAGACCCATGGGGATCTGCCTCAAGTGCTAGCTGGATGAATTGAAGACCGATTTGCGTTGTTTTGTAATGTTACAGGGCTTTGTTGAAGTATTGTTTGGGCTTCAATAGAGATGGATCGCAAGATGCGCAATTAAATTGTGGTTCTGAACTCTCTTCAACTACAAGCTCTAGACCGACCACGTCGGCCAACACTGGTTACATCAATACCGCCACGACCTGCTCCTCTGGTGGTGCCTGTCCCATGGATGGTCAGGTTTAGAGAGCAGCAGAGAATTTGAGGGTATGATGAAGAGTCTGGGAAGGGGAAAAGGCTGTTCTGAGAAAATGCAGATTTACTAAAGGATGCACTGCAGTATTTGCGCGAGGCCACGAGTCTGGATGTTGCACTTTGGCCGTTGGTAGATGGATTTGTTTGCCCTCGGGCTTCTAGACAAGAGTGAATTGACTGTTCTCAGTTTTCAGTTGCATAAAGATCTAGCTCTTGAGCCATGAGTGTTTAAACTTGGGATGCTCAGAGACGTGAAGCTGCCTCTGCTTGTAACACAATCTCGGTACGTGAAGCTTGATGAGGTCTGTACTATGCACGCCCTTGAACATCTCTGGTAACTCTTGATCCTTTTGCTCTGACATGCCTTCTTTGACTTGGGTTCGCCCGATAATGTTTTCTTCTTGTGATGACATACCCCGTCGCAGAGCAGCTGCCTTTTTCTTTTCTCCCTGAATGCTCTCATAGATTTCCAACATTAAAACCTGTGCCACATGTGCCTCGCAGCTCTCGTTGCTCAGGTTCCGCGGGTCAGGGAGAACATCCTTCCAGCTTTTGATTACTCCGTCGTGCTGGGCTGTCCGGAATGACGGTATAGGCAGCCTTTTGATGTCTGGCTCGGCCATCCAAATGCCAGGTTGTAGTTGGAACGTGTTCTTGCCCGTGTACTCATCTACCGCCGCATCTATCTCCTCTAGATCCTCCTCCGTGAGCCCCAATTTCGTAGGATCGGACCCATTGATCAGGATAATGACCTGCTCCTGGACCAGATTGTCATGTGAATATGAGCCCTGCATGATACAGAACTTGGCGCCGGCCCGCTCGCAGCGCCGGCACTGCCCGGCTCTGTATCGGTGTCCGTACCTCTGTGTTCGTTCCGGCGTGGGCGAGTAGTCGCAAGACATGCCACTGTGCGCACAGCGCAAACAGGATCCGAAATGCAGGTTGAAGAAGTTGCGCTCAGCGCAACGCTTCGCCGCAACGGCTCGCTGTTTCTGTATGGCTTCATTGTACTGTCTTTCTGCTTCCTCAACCGATATCGCGTTCTGGCTAGTTTCGCGCTGGATCAGTTTCTCTCGAATTCGTTTCGCAGCAGGACCAATGACCTTGACTGAGCTGACTGGCTCCGGACCAGCCCAAAGCCACATTGACATGGGGTCATTCATGATTGTTCACGGTCAAAGGCCCCGGTTGAAGGGCTTCGCAACGCGAGTGGATTGCCATTGGCCCTTGAACATATATAACTGACGATGGTAAAAGCTTTGCTAACCACAAAGAAGGGTCTCTGTTGTTGTTGTTTTGTGGTTATACTTGTCTCTTTACTTTGACAAAGCCATATATCGGACATGTCAAAGAAACTGACAAGTGAGTGTGGAGGAGGACTTGAGCTCAATAGCAACGGCTTCTTTCATGTATGGGAAACTCGCCATGATGATTCAAGCATTTGATGGAACCACAGACTGTATTGTCTGGACCTTGGCTTGAACATGAGTCTTGGTCTTGTTGGTTGGCTTTTGCCCCGTCTCATCGTTGTCCGCCTTGTGGGACAAAGGGATATGTGACGAGTAGACCGACTCGCGATGGGGCTCAAAGAGATCATGATGCCTCTCACTCATGACATCTGTCAGATTGCAACTGCTAGGTCTTGCGAAAGTAAGTGCCTTGTCTTTATACCTTGGGCATTAGACAGACAACTGGGACACTCCCCGGCACATGTGTTCAACCTTGGGTGACCTTGCTTCTCATACGCTTGGGTGCACCTGTCCAGCTCTCCTCACATTTGGGTGTGACCTACAGGCGGTATTGCTTGGATAAAGGAGAACATACATATGTAGCACATTATGCATGACCCGAAACCGCTAAAGATTTGGTTGTGTATGGTATTGGACCTTGATTATATCCAGGGCCGTCACATATTCTTACCTCACAAATTGCGCATAGTATGGCAATGCATTGAATTGTATAAACATCGAGTCGGATACAGCACATGTGTCTGCAATGAGAACAAAGACGAGCATTCAAGAGATCTTGGAGGAAGCAAGAAGTGTAACCAAACCAAGCCAATCATGTTCATGTTCGGACTCTGAAGGAGGCAGTCCCACACGAACGAGACTTGGGCCACTTCGACAATCTTATCCAGGGTTCAAATGCCTGGCGTTCTTTTGCACATTATTTGAAGACAATGACTTCATTGTGGTCCAGCATGGTACAAAAACATTAAAGACAATCATGTCAGCCTCGTTCCACTATACGCAACCCACTTGGCCGTGACCAACCCAAGCAATTGGCTTTCCATGTCTTTCGCGATCCATCCAGCGCTGCGCACGGACCATATCAAGACAGTCACCGCCTAGGTAGGGCAAGGCCCTGCGCCCGAATTTCTGCCGTGGGCAGCGTTTCAGCATCTATCAAAGTTCAGAGCTTCAGCTCCCCTCCTCCATTCGTTCTCTCCTCACCAACAACCCTCATCAAGAACATTCGGTAAGCTTGGCCCTCCACCCCCAGCGCCCGCGAGTGCATCGCAATGGCAGCAATGGCTTTCGCAGAGCGTTTTGCACTTGTTGCAGAGCTTTGCAGCTTTCGTCTGAGCCGGGCCACCTGATTGCGCAGAGTTGCATCCGGCTGTCTCGTGCACAAACAAGCTTCAAGCAAGCTTTGAGGGCAGCACAACATGGTCACTCCTTCACAATTACTAATACCCATCTTTGCAGGTCAAGATGAGAGCCAAGTGGAGAAAGAAGCGCGTCAGACGTCTCAAGCGTAAGAGAAGAAAGATGAGAGCTCGCAGGTACGTCATAGCCAACTTGGCACAGCTCTACTCACTATGACCTGCACATGCTGACACAATTGCTTCTGCAGCAAATAAACGCCTCGCCACAACTCGATCTCAGTCGTCACTGAGTGAGCGCATCGCCGTGTCTACACAGCACCCATCATGAACGCACCTCAGACCAAACCATCACAACCAGCCCAATGGGCTCATCATTCGACATGTTTCCACGTTTCACGACAAGGATTGTGCGAAGGAATCGCAGCTTGCGGCCAGGAGTGAGGAATTTGGCATGATGGACTCGGCACTTGCAAAGTACAAACTGGTCAATTTCACATCGAGTTACAGGAATGGAGGGTTTTCACGCTGTAAGCCTTTCGGAAGAAGCACGACTGCAAAGAAAGCATGGCAGATCGGAACCATAAGATGGGATTTGTTGCTGAGCAGTTGAATTGACAAGACCTGCTTCTACTGTGCATATTTTGACTTTTTTGATCGTGATTCTGGTGATGGTGACTATGACGAAATGTGCGTGGGGCTCGCGACTATGCCTACTAGTACTATTCGCATTTGAATGATACAATCAGAGGTCATTGAATTCTCATTGTAGACAATCCGCGTTTCGAGACACTTGAACGACATGAAACTTCTTTTCCAAGTACTTCCCATAATCAACTCCAACTACGCCGAGGTCTTTATTCAATTACACCTGCGCCCACCCTGCCACTACAATAGAGCTCCAATAGCTTGAAGTGGGGTTGCTTTTTCTCACCGCCCGGCGCTTTCCTAGTCGTCGAACCCCTGCCATCTCCGGCAGTAAAAAAAAAGTTGACTGTAGAAGCATCGAGTCGGCGAACAAGTGAGGCTTCAGTCTTGAGCAGGAACCCGGCCCATTGACCTTCAAACTACTTCCCTTTCCCTACCGACGACAAGATGGGAGGCGGCCACGAGAAAAAGAGAAAGAGAGGAGAGGAGGGTTCCTCCAAATCCAGAAAAAAGGCGAGCGTGCAGACGCCTGCTCTACCAGCCAGTATCAAGGTCGCCTCGGTCAAAACCGTCAAGACATGCCCCCCAGTCATTGGTACGCTCAACTTGCCGTTCGTCTTTGCGCAAGTCGCCGATACTAAACAGAGAACAGCGACGACTCCTGGCCTATGCCTGCCTGGCGATGTTCAATTTCAGGCCTATTCGAAACCCGAATCCTTCACACCCAAGAAGAGCAAAAAGTCTGCGCCGACGCCCACAAATCTAGTCTTGCACTCGTCCGCACATAGAACATTGGACTACACAGCCAAGGAAGATGGAGTTGGCGGAAACGAATCACATCTCAAGCACTACATTGGCGTGTTTGACCCGGCAACCGGTTCGCTTTCTGTCATGGAAGCCAAGAAGATGGCCGTCAGAGGTGTCGTCCGATCGCAAAAGCCCGCCGCGGACAAGGCGGCAGATAGAGCAGTGTCCAAGGTGAGACTAATCTTTTCTGCATTCCATGTCGTCATGGCACGACACTGACATTTGCAGACAATGACGGAACTGCGCAACGACTTGGGTGAGGCTTTCGGCACAAAGAAGGCACGAAAGGCCATTGCATCCATTACACAGAATGCCATTGCACCGGAAAAGGATATCTTGAGCGCTGGTGGCAGCCCACGCAAGCTCGACGCAACGGCAAAGGCCATGATGGAGTCGATACAAGAAAGCACACGCGGCATGGCGACCAGGGAAGAACTCCAGGCCTCCGTGGACCAGGCCAAGCCGGTGCCTCCTGGCAACTTTGGCGCTACCGAGATCCAGGAGGTTTACAGACCAGAGCAGATGATTGGTGCCGACATACTCATCTCGTGTCCCATCAAGGACTGGCAAGACTCGGCCAAGAATCAGCTGCCTCTGCAGCTACCATACCAGTTCATCTCATCCAACATGTACACCATTGCCGCCGGTCCAAAGTCTACTGACCGGTTAAGACTGTTGCGATACCTCAACTACCTCATCATCTTCATCAAGATTGCCAAGCCGGGCGCTCAGAGAGGCGTGCTGAGAGTCCCGCCGAAGCAGCAACTACACGACAAGATGGAGAATGCGCCGGCACCAGTCATTGAGAGCATACGGAGAAGATTCTCTGCCAATGGCGAGATTAGGAAATTCCACAGGGACCTTTTGATGACGTACAGCTGCGCAATCGCAGCCATTTTGATGAATTACGAGTTTGAGACGAGCGCCCTGAGACAAGACCTGGGCTTGGACGAGAGGCAATTCGCACAGTATTGGAGGGAGATTGGAGGAAAACTGTCCAACCCGGTTGGCAAGGTCAAGGGTACCAAGATGCAGGTGGCCAAGCTGGCCCTGCCTCTAGAGTTCCCACAGGTCAGATTTGTGCAGCGTTCTCGATAAAGAGAGCCATATCCGCCTTGATTTGAAGTTTATGCATTGGGGGAAAAGGAGTCAAAATCATACCCTCGTCGGATTGCAAGAGTTGCTCTACGGAAACATTGATAGAAATGGTCTACAATAGCATCACATCAATACAAATCATCGGTCAATGGAACTTTAGAATAATGCAGAAACATGAAGATGTAAATCGCTATATTAGCCATGAAATACTTTTTCCGGGGACTTTGCACGACTTTTCCTCCAATATTGTCTCGCCCTCAGGCAGTGGACTCGAAAGCAGACTGCTTTTTGTTGCTCAGTGAATATCATAGTTGAGCTAAATTACACAGCACAGGGTCAAAACGTTTAACATTCTACATTCACGATTCATGCAAGCATTCTGTAGAGAGCAAACAATTAGATTCACATATCTATATAAGAGTTGCTCTTTTGGTGAGGGTACATTCCAAGCAGTATTGTGAGTATATACCGAGGAACGTACTCCAAACACCCTGAAATAATCCATTCCGAAATGGTCATACGACTATGGTTGTATGTCCTCCGACTCTATTTATGAGTTCTTCCGGACGGCGGAAACCAATGCATGAAGTACGGCTTCATCGTTACGCTCGATGAACCACGGGCGATGATGTGCCAAGTACCTAATTGTGCAAATCCTCCACAGGAGTATTGCTCGCTTACATCACTCGAGCGAATCTGCCACCTACGATGACCACGATGTCAACCTGCAGCATCTTGATTCGCTGCGGATGAACAATAACATCAAGGACTGGTATTTGATCGTTATCAAAGCTTCTCTGTAGATAAAGGGTCAGCACTGAATATCTTGCTCAACACTGAGCATTATAGAGAAGGGAGGCTGGGCCAATTAGTAGATAAGCTCAAGAGGTGTCTTCCACTTTTACCTTGGCGCCACCTGTGAGTGAAGCAGACCGGACTCGGTGAAGAGGGTCTGGACTCTGTGAGGTTTTGACCTTTGGTGTGTCCAGCATACTGTGATCAGAGTCCTCCTTGACTTCGTCAAGGTCCTGCTTAGTCTTTTCGTGTCTATGGCGTCCAGAGATGGGCTGGCGCTCATTGAGCTTCCTTCTTTTGTCCGCCGGACGGCCGGTGTAGGGTGAAGAGCCCTGCGAGACATGATCCGGAGACAGACTCCGCTTGTTTTTCATCTTTCTGTTGTTCGATTCTACAATGGAATCGACACCGATAACCCATTCCGGCAAACTAACAACCCGTTTCCCCTCTAGAGCTACCGGGTGATTGGTAAAGAGGGTCCACCTCGGGCTATACTTGTTGGCATGATCTGTATTCAGATAATCATTGAATGCCCCTGCCGCTTGATGGTTGGGCGGTGGGCCTGAATTGATCCATATGCCCAGACAGGGGTCCGCTGGGGGAAGCCTTTCGAGTTCTGTACGCACGTCGGCGAGAGCATGGTACTTGAATGTCTTGTAATAAGGACCCCTCCTGGCCTTCTGATCCCTTTTGAACTGGAGATCCTCGTACATTGCTGCGGCAAATGGAGATAGAGGGGGACTCCAGTCACGTTGGCCTCTGTCCTTCATGTCTATCGTTGCCGCCAGAGGTGCCAGACTCTGTCTGGCAAAAATAAACAAATAATTCTCCAGGCTATCTCTCTTGTCCTCATCGATCAGATCCCAATACAAGCAAGTCTCTGTCAAGTGGTAGGCACCACCACAGAGACCGCAAGTATTCAGGACGCCTCCATCAAGGGGTCCACGGCAAAACTCTGGAGCATGCATTTGACCACAGTGCTGGTGCCAAATCTTGTTCCGGTCTGCGGGAAGTCGGGGAATTGAGGCCGGGTCCCTCTCCAGGACTTTGCGGAGTTCGTCCTTGTGGAGAGGTACCCAGGCCTCGGGAGGAGCGGGTTTCTTACCTCGGGGTTTCCCTCCTGGCCGTTTGGGATTGTAACCATTGTCAGAAATCCGAGTCTCAAACCCATGTGGTTCTTGAGAGCCAAAGACATACGAAGGATCCTGGGGAGAAGCTTGACCTCCAGGCTGGGGGTTTTGGCCGTACGGCTGTGTTTGGGAAACTGGACCAGCATACTGCTGAGGGGCAGCAATTGGTCCCGGACCATTCCATTGAGGCACTGGACCTTGAACATACTGAGGAGGGGCATGGTTCGGTACATGATAGCCATATGGGATATGGTTCTGTGGTGGATAGTAGCCATACGGCTGATACTGGGCAGGTGGTACATAGCCATACTGTTGGGGTGGCAGACCAGTACCATGCTGCACAGGCAAGTTGGTATACACCGGTTGGCCTGGGGGTTGACCATGGGTAAACGTGGGCTGGAATTGTGCCTGGCCCTTGGTAAACGCTGGCTGCCCTTGGGCTTGACCTTGCGTAAACGTGGGCTGATCTTGGGACATGCCCTGGGTAAACGTGGGTTGGTCTTGATCTTGGCCATGTGGTCGTCTCGGTGGTGCTCCGCGCGGGCGTTTGCCGCGATGCGGATTATATGAGCCGCACATCGTGGTTGTGTTTTTTCTTTGTGGTTGATGAATTGGGGTGGAAGAGAAACCACCGCTGTGTGTAGGTAGCTTCCAGGACAGCTTCACTGTAAGTACCTCTGTAGTCTGTCGAATGCAGCAAAGGAAACTAAGGTGGGCCACAGCTTGAATGACTGCCTTAGGACAAGGGAAACTCCCATCGAGGGGTTAGGTGATTATGCCAATATGATTATTCCACAAAACACCTAGGTATGAAGCTAGAGTCTATAGCCAGAAACCATTGTCCTAGTTTCATGGGCATCCATTGAGTTTGCATCAAAATAACTAAAAATCAAATTGCAAACGTTACGTGTTGAAAGGGGGCAAGAAAAAAGTCTCTTTGGGATTTAAATTATAACAAGTGCTTCTCAGACACTGTATTAGCTACCTTAAAGAAGTGCTTCGTCTAGCCAACTCACAGGGGCCATGCTGTGGTAGGGCCATCTCACAGGACTATGCTGTGATACTCGTGATCCGCTCTTCAACAAGTCAGTCAATACTGTTCCTCCTTGTCATCGCTATAAGTGTCAAGCATGTCCTGAACCCATGATGGTGAAGCAAAAGGATTTTGCTCGTAGAACCGGAGACCAGATCCAATTTCTTGATCTGTAAATGCCCCTTTGTACTCTAGTTGCCAACACTCCTGACATTCTAGATACCGGTCCATCATGGTAACTGGGAATGGAAATTGATTTTCAATTTCTTTCTCATTCGCAATTTTGAGCAGTTTGGCATCTCGAGTGGCATTCTCGTGTGCCCTTTTCCTAATGGAGAGTAGTCTCGCATCGATCTCGATGCCAATTTGTACTTTGGGATGATGAGTGAACCGGCGGCGACAGAGAAGTCGAATCCCGTCAGCCCTGTAACCAGCAAATTCGCCATCACCACCACAATCGACTGGTTTGTACTGAACTCTACTTTCCCACTGGCAGTGATATGTGTGGTTGGAATCGTGAGCAAGTACAAACCCGCAGGTCGGGCAATGCAGATCGCATCCCTTCTCACGGCAACTAGGAAGCGGACAGTAAACTCGGGGGCAGTCTTGCCAGAGATGCTGCTCTAGATGACTGATCCTACTTGTGTTGTTACGATCGCCTTGATCCCAAGCAACACAATCGCAATTGGGCGCCCTACAATCGGCGTTGCAAAACATCGACATGTGATCATATGATCCGCATCTGCTACAACAGTGAGCTCCCATACAGTCGGGGATACATACAGTCCTGTTATTGTTCAAACAACCTTCGCAGAGCACTTTGCAGCCATCTTTGTTATGGCCTGGACGGTTCTGGCATAAACACGTATCGTGCTTCTGTGGGCAGTCAGACCTACCATGGCCTCTACTATTGCAAGAGCCACAGCGCTCTTCACACGTTCCCGGATGGGCTTCTCTGCAATTTTCGCAGATTGGAATGCCAGCAGTATTCACAGGTTCGAAGATCGTCTGCTTCTTGTCAGCCATACTGGGCATTATTGGACCTTGGCGCAAATCGCTGTATTCCTGAAAGAGACCCCTTTTTGCATGCGAAACATTCCGAGACGGCTGTGACCAATTGGACAACTCACCTTCGAGTGCGTCCAAGGGGGCGTCATATTGGACGTCTTCCATGGGATCATAGTCACGGTTCTTGTGACTTCTCACCCTCTTTGGTACTCCATGGCTAGATTCGGCTGCCTCCGGCGATCGACCTCGCTTTTGCTTCGAGTTTTTGCTCTTTGCTAGGAGGTCTTCGGTGCCAGTGACCCAGCGTCGGAAGTGGCAAAGCCGAACTCGGTTTGCCGGCACCTCCACCCCTTCGTTACTGAACAGAGTCCAGTTCGGGTTGTAAGGTGTGGCATGATCTGCTGAGAGATACTCTTCCCATACCCAGGGAGCGTCGACATTGGGCAGTGGGCCCAGCTGACTCCATTTCCCAAGGCAAGGATCATCCTTTGGAAGGCTTTCGACCTCGGTCCACAAGGGCCTGAGAGCATTATAGTTGAATCTTAGGAAATATGACGACTTGCCAGCTTTCCTGTCCAGGTCGTATTGCGCGTTCTCGTATAATGCCGCAGAGTTTGGACATAGTGGTGGACGGAAACCAGTGATATCCACCACTTTACTAAAGTCCTTTTTGCTTGCCAATGGTGCAAGACCCTGTCTGGCATAGACATGGAGGTATTTCTCCAAAGAGGAACCGTCGTCACTCACAAGACGCCAATACTCACATGCCTCTGTCAGGTGGTTTGGACCACCGCACAGCGCACAGGTATGTAAGACGCCTTGGATGAGGGGTCCCTGACAAAACTCTGGGGCATGCATCTGACCGCAATGGGAGTGCCAGATGGTACTACGGTTCTGTGGAAGCCGGGGGACTGTGCTTGCATCCTGGTCCAGACGACGTTTCAGTTCATCTTGGTCGAGGGGTATCCAGACTTTGTCTGAAGGACTGGCGGCTCGTTCACTAGTAGTGTCCTTGCCTCGTCCTCCTCCACTTGTAGTGGCCCGACCCCGTCCTCGTCCACCTGTGGTGGCTTGAGGTTGACCTTGATCTCTTCGAGAGTTGTTCTCGTAAGTGGGCTGTTGGGCACGACTGGATATTACTTCCTCATATTGCCTGAGCTCGTCTCGGAAATCCATGTATCTTGCTATCCGCCCCTGCAATCCACTATAGTTCTGGCCTCGGCCAGAGGATTGCTGGCCTCTACCAGAGGATTGCTGGTTTTGGTAGCCAGATGATTGCTGGCCGTGACTTGTAAACTGCTGGCCGCGGCCAGATGACTGTTGGCCACGCCCGAATGACTGTGGGCCACGGCCAAAGGAAGGCCGTGGTGGTGGCGCATTACGCGCACGATTCCCGCGATGGGAGTTGGGCATTGTGGGAGGTTGACCGCCACTGATGACCAAAATTTTCTTCTTCTTGTTGTTGTTGTTGTTGTTGTGGCAGTGTTGGATGTGGATGATAGTTTTGTTGTTGTTGATGGTGGAAGGGGTAAGAGAAGACAGTAGGTCTGCGCAGATACTTTAGTGTGGGCTTCAGCGCAAATACAAACGCCTATGTAGGCCTACATTAGGTACCTAGGTTTGTACCTTAAGGCACCCAGTTGGACCATAGCTCATCTACTGGGGGTAGGGGCTCTGAAACAATGGGGGACAAATGACCTTCGACGCTATGATTATTCCAATCACTTCTCACCAGAGTGAATATGAACATATGATCGAAGGAGTGTCTGAAAGGTATCTGAGCTGATCCTAGGATATATAAAGGAGAGAGCCTGACAAGCGATTGAATGTATCCGAGCAGGTGATCTGCAGTGGTTACTGACTACGTGAATGCAGCAGGTGGCTACTGGCATTCCACTCATGTCAACCAATTTGGGTGGTTTTCGTGTCAGACCATGCTGTCAGGTCCGCATCCAGAGCGTTCGAATCATTATTGGCAGGCATTTTGATGCCCAACAATTCCCCCAATTTTCAATATTTAAAGTTTTTTTGACATAAGAAACCACTGTTCATCACGGGTACGGGCTTATCCACAGCGTGATTCCCTCCCTGAACCAAAGCCATGTCGGCTATGCGAATGATTAGATGAGTGGAAAATGCTTATAATCCAGGCAGTAGAGTTGAGGGCACGCGGCTGAATACGCATACTTTGGCAATGATATATATAAGCAGGTAAAGGTAGGCGAGTCATTTGGCATACTATTAAAATCTTCACTATGACACATTCATGATTTTATTATGACGGATTTTTGTTTTTATTTGAATATAGTAGAGAGACCAAACAATCAGATCCATGTTTTCACCTGAGAGTTGGTCTCATGACGCAAGTCCAATCTAAACAGCATTGTGAGTACCAAGGAAAGTACTTCATCCACTGTGGAATGATCCATGGCCCAGAACTGGGTCGTACAACGGTATACTGTATTGTCATACGACTGTGTAATACTTGGTCATCCGACTGTGTGATATATGGTCATACGACCTTGTGGAGCCAGGGCTGGATGTGTTCATGCCTCAGCGGGACACTGATAATCCAGGGAACAGGGGTGGCAGTCTTCATATGAGAAGAACTGCTCCTAGGCCTGACCGACTTACTTGGGTAGGAATCCAGAGTCTGAAGCAGTTTAGCTTCAAGTCCTCTTCTTCCCATTTCTGTAGCGAGTGCTGGTCATTGGCATGGCCCATAACATCTTATCAGGCTCTCCTCCTTGTTCTTTTACTCAAATCTGGTACTCACCGAGGCTTGCCTCTCAGATATCAAGCGATACTGTTTGGCTCTGACCCTGGGTACCAGCTGTCTTGGCATACGCCTTGTGGCCACGTGCTGGTCTCATCGAAGACGGGTACTACCTCAGCATCATAGGGGCTTGCTGAGGCTCTACCGCCGACCTTGCGTGGCCCATCTGAAAACATGTGGTCTTACGACTTTGGGATGTCCACACGGACTTGTGTGCATGGGAATTGGGCTCCTCCCGGAGAATCTCGCTAATTCATTCCATGTGCTCAGCAGTGACATACGTCTTCAACTCTGAATCGTTAGGGATCACCAGCGATTCGGTTGTCAAAGGTGGCAATTCTCACCTGAGAAGCCGGCCTTATCATCAAGACACGTCTTCGAATCAATCGCTTCGAGGCTCGGCAGATGCGTTGAGTTGGGGGTCCGAAGCCAGAACAAATATTTTCTCGCCGGCCCTCCCATCTCCATCTCGCAGCAAGTTTCGGAAGTTGGCCTGCCAATTTCTCACGTCATTTACCAATGGACGTTCGGCTTCCAGACGAGCTACTGTAGACAAACACTGTGTCTGCCTTACCCTGCTGTCACCCGCAAACGCGTTCGGTGGTGGGTTGGCCACAGCAATAGGAGCAGACGAGTCGATTGCGGGCTGCTCATGTGGCTGGGCCCGGCCTACACCGCTGCTCGAAGCAAACGGATTCGACGGTGGGCGGGCCGCAAACGGATTGACTGGCAGCTGATCGATACAGCGTCCATTGGTAAACAAAATTTGAAAGCACTCATCCATGTTGGAAGGCCGGCGCGTGTCGAAGTACTCCCGCAAAACTTTGAGATTTGCGCGGTCAGCTTCATCGACCGGTTCGGTCCTATCCACCACGTCCGAGGGATTCGGAAGGGACAACCCATACATCTATTGGTGAAGTCAATATCAGTATCTCGATCTGTGAATTCCCAGAAAGCTTGTTGCTTACAGTTTTCAGCAGTGTCTGGTAGATTCTGCTGAACATGAACCGCAGACCGTAGTCTGGGTTGCCAGAACTGGCACACTTGGTTACACACAGGCGTACATAATGAAGAAACGTTTCCTCCTTGGAGTAGTTCTTCAGAGGTTCATTTGTACACTCTTTAAACAGTTGGAAAATTTCCTGTTTGCGCGCGTCATCCATGATGACGATGGTGCGGCGCGCGAGCAGTCACCAAGTCTTTTTCTTCTTCTTCTCCTTCTTCTTCTTCTCCTCCTTCTTGTTGTTCTTGTTGTTGTTGGTGGTGATGGTGGTGGTGGCGGTGGAGGAGGGGGGATGGGGGGAAAAAGGTGAAGAGGAAAGGAAGAAAAGAAAAGGTTCCCAGATCGTTGGGAAAAAATATCAAGGCTGAAATTTGTGTGCTTGCTCTGGGGGCTTGGTTCCGTTTGTCGGCAGCCTCATCAATACATATGTAGCCACCGGGCTGCCAGCACTTGAAACCTCCGGGCCATGGGTACTTGAGTACTTTGGTACTTCAGTGGACCAAGAGGCCTCTGCAACTCTGGACTACATGCCATGCCATGCCATGCCACAACAACCGTGTCGCTGATCGAATCGCTACTCAAGAATGCCGACAGGGAAGATGGTACCCATATACTCTGCGCACTTAGGCGCGCCCCTCTGAGTCCATTGCCCGAGGGTAAGATATTGCACGAATGCGTTGGCTTGCATGACTGAACGGCTTTAATTTGAATAGAGGATTCCTCTGTGAACAAACCCATGGCCGTGATAAACAGTATTTCATGTTGAAATGACATAAATATTGAAAACCTTCTATGATTGGAGTCTAAACACCAAGTAAAATCATGCTAACCAGCTTTTTCTCCCTTTTTCCTATTTACCAGATTTAATTCCACGACTCCAGGTTCTTCAGAATACAACCCTCTCCGCTCGAGCGGGACACCAGCTTGCCGACCGTGTAGACAGTCTCGCCAGCCTCCTTCAAGACGCGAACCACCTCGTCCACCTCTGACGGGGCGACAATGGCAATCATGCCAACACCCGTGTTGAAGGCTCGTGCCATTTCCGAGGCGTCAACGTTACCTGCCTTCTTCAACCACTTGAAGACTGGCGGCAGCTGCCAGGTGGCCACGTCAATCTCGGCCGCGAGTGTCTTGGGCAGTGCTCGCGGCACGTTCTCTGTCAGGCCACCTCCAGTGATGTGCGACAGGCCCTTGAGCTTGGAGACTACCTGCAACAGCGACTTGACGTAGATTCTGGTGGGGGTCAGGAGAGATTCTCCGACAGTGACGCCGCTGCTCTCCCAAGGGGCGGTGGCCGAATAGTCGAGGTTCTCCTCCTTGAGGATGCGGCGAACTAGGGAGAAGCCATTGGAGTGGACGCCAGCCGAGGCAAGACCAATGAGCACATCACCCTCGCGCATGTCGTCCAGACGGGGAAGACGGTTGTTCGACTCTAGGAGACCGACGGCACAGCCAGCAGCATCGTAGTCGTCACCCTGATACATGCCCGGCATCTCGGCAGTCTCACCACCAACAAGAGCACATCCAGCCTGGATACAGCCGGCACAAACACCCTCGACGAAAGCAGCAGAAGCCTCGGGGTCAAGCTTGCTGCAGCCAATGTAGTCGAGGAACATGAGGGGCTTGGCGCCCTGAACGACCAAGTCGTTGACGTTCATGGCCACGAGGTCGATACCGACAGTATCGTGCTTCTTGGTTTGTTGGGCAATCATGAGCTTGGTACCAACACCGTCAATGGCACCGACCAGAGTGAGACCAGGAGCTTGGAAACCAGCTCCAGTCAGATCAACCTCGCCACCAAAACCACCAATCTCTGCATCAGCGCCGGGAATGGCAGTGGAGCGGACGGCCTTCTTGATGCGCTCAACAAACTGGTTGCCAGCCTCTATGCTGACACCAGCCTGTGCATATGTGAGTGCCTTTTTTGTGTCCGAGGTAGGTCGGAAAGCGCGGTGGGCAATATCCCGGCGGAAGTACATCTTGTTGAACTCGATGAGCTTGACACCCTCGTAGGCCTTGTCGACGGCGGCCCGGAGGCTTTCTCCAGTAGCGGTTGCTGCAATCACACGGCCGCCCGCAGTAACAATCTTGCCGTTTTGCAGCTTGGTGCCTGCATGGAAAATGTAGGTTCCAGCAGGAGGATCGCGAATGGTCATTTCGTCACCCTTGCCGTATGCTTCGGGGTAACCTCCAGCGGCGACAACAATGGTGGTGCTAAACTTGTTTTCCACATTGAAGACCAGGCCATTTCTGTCTAGGTTTCCGTTGACACAAGCCTCCATGATCAGGGCGAGATCAGTATCTTGAGAGAGAAGGGGCATGACGGTCTGCACCTCCGGGTCGCCGAATCGCACATTGTACTCGAGAACCTTGGGGCCGTTGGCGGTAATCATGAAACCGGTAAAGAGGATACCCTTGAATGTCAGGTTGTCTTTTCGCAGGCCGTCAATGGTGGACTGAATGATGCGGTCCATCTCGGCAATGAGTTCAGGGGTGGCAATGTTGGTGGGCGCATAGCAGCCCATTCCTCCAGTGTTGAGGCCAGTGTCACCCTCGCCGACCCGCTTGTGGTCCTGGGCCGGAGGGAAAGATTTGATGCGAGAGCCATCGCAAAAGGTCAAGACACTCAGCTCGTCACCAGCCAGGAACTCTTCAATGACAACCTCGTCGCCAGCCGAGCCAAACTCCTTGGTCAGCATGATATCCTTGAGCGCCTGGTGTGCCTCCTCTTTTGTGGTGGGGATTATGACACCCTTTCCTGCAGCCAAACCATCGGCCTTGATGACCACGTCGTGGTTGACAGAGTCGAGGTACTGCTTTGCCTTTTCGTAGTCGTCAAAGTTCTCGAAAGCGGCAGTCGGGATACCCCACTTCTTCATGAAATCCTTGGAAAAGGTCTTGCTACCTTCCATGCGGGCAGCCGCCTTGGAAGGACCAAAGCTGGGGATACCGGCCTTGGAGAAGAAATCGACGGCACCAGCGACTAATGGGGCCTCGGGACCGGGAACGACAAAGTTGACATTCTCCTTCTTGGCGAGCTCGAGAAGGGCGGGAAAGTCCTCGGGAGAGACCGAGTCGACGTTCTTGGTCTTGGGGGTCGTGGCCGTGCCTCCATTGCCGGGCACAACTAGGATGGACTCGACATTGGACGACTGGCTGAGCTTCCAAGCAATGGCATTCTCGCGGCCGCCATTGCCAATGAGCAGAACGCGCAGGGGGTATTCGACGACCGACATTTTCGAGTAGAAATGAACCGACGTGCAAAGTAGGTGGGAAATTCCAAATCGGAACGAGGACGGATGTCCTAGAGAAAGGAAGAGGAGAAGCTATTCGAGACCTGCTCTAGAATGGTTACAAAAATTTGTCCCGCGATCGCACCTGAAAGTACGTTTGTTAACCCCTCCCCCGCAATTATTTTTTACAGGGGACCTGAAAAAGGCTGAATGAGCAGGGATCTTTTAGTGACGTCTAGTGGAGGAGCCATATGACTCGAATTTGAACCTTGAGCGAATTGATGGCGAATGATTTGCAAATGAGTAGAAACTTGTTGAAGAAGATGTGTAGTGAATAATTGATACATTTAAGCCACGATTCAGACACGTCAATTTGATCGTGGAAATAAACGACTCTTTCAGAAAATCGTATACTCGAGATCCCAATAGACGCCAAGAAAACCGTGGTCCACTTTCCCGAGGTCTTGCCTTATCAACGTTATCGCCGTGACATGCCGGTTAAGCTCGGCCAACCGTGTCTTGGAGGCTCATTCAAGAACCTCGACGCCACATTGTACAACGCGACGAGTTGCGCTCAAGAACCGCAAGCCTGCACATGATCAATCTCCAAGTTGTTCAGAACAGCGTTTACTTGTAGTCTCGCCCATCATGCTGCTTATTGGCCTGACTGGGTCCATAGCGACCGGAAAGTCTACCGTCTCCTCCATTCTTTCGTCTCCACCTTACAAGCTTCCCATCATTGATGCAGACGTGCTGGCGCGCAAAGTGGTCGAGCCAGGGACTGCCGGCTACAATGCAATCGTCAAATACTTTGGTCCGACGACGCCCGAGCTCCTGGTCGAGCCGTCGGACACAATGCCGGAGAATGGAATCAATGGCAAGGGCAGGCCTCTCAATAGGCCAGCATTGGGCAGACGCGTCTTTGGCGATAGCGAGGAGCGGAAAAAGGATCGAGGCGTCTTGAACAAGATTGTCCATCCCGCCGTGCGCAAGGAAATGTACAAGTCCCTGCTCTGGTGCTATGTCACGGGTCATTGGGCAGTGATATTGGATGTTCCCCTCTTGTTTGAGAGTGCGCTGGATCGCATGTGCGGAGTCGTCATGGTAGTCGCCGTCAGAGAACCCGAGGTGCAAATGAAGAGATTAATGGATCGCGATCCCCATCTCACTAGGGAGGATGCACAAAACCGGGTCTTGAGTCAGACAGACGTGAGGCTCAAGGCGAGGAGGTGCGAGGCTCGGGGCAAGGGAAAGGGGGTTGTGGTTTGGAACGATTCGTCCAAGGAGGAGCTCAAGGCCGAGATTGACAATGCGATCCAGGAGATACAAAAGAGAAGCCCCAGCTGGTGGAATTGGTTCCTTTTGCTCAACCCTCCACTGGCCGTACTGTCAGGCGCATGGACATTTTGGCAAAATGTGCAAATCAACAAGAGGTGGAATGAGCTGGAGCTCAAGGAAAAGGCAAAGCTGTAAATGTGGAGCTGGAGCGATTGTGACAAACGGGAGAGCGACCAGGTGTTTATCCCAGAAGACGCGGGTTGCCAGGTCAGGGCCACTGAACAGATGATCAATTGTCGAGACAATTTTATGCTATTGGCAACGATTGGACGCAGAGCTTCAAAGCTGCCTGTGTACTCTATTTAATTCAAGAACTCGGGTGTTCCTTCCTTTATTCCCTGCATCATTTCGTCGACCTTTTATTCATTCATACTCGACCCCATTCGAGCTCTACAAGCTCCATCATCTCTCATTCATCACCTCTAATATCATCTCGACTTCTTGGGTCATTTTCCTCTGCACCAATCTCTAAAGTATTGGCAATTTTGGCAGCCGTACAGCAGCATCTTGGCCCATTTGACGCTCGTTTCAACCAGTACCAAACGGAGTCTACACCTCCAGCTTTGTTCGCAACACAGCCCAGCCATTCTCATAGCAAACACCGTTCACTCATAATCGGCAAATCTCGTCTCCGTTCATCACAATGCGCGGCAAACAGCCCAACTCGTTTTGCGAATGGGTAATTGGTGCAAACTATACGCGTCGCAAAAAAACCACGCGGAGGACAGTTGCGAGCCTGACTGTGGAAACCGACGACGAGACTGACACCGACACCATATCACTCTCTATCCCTCGTGGAAAGCGGCAATCCAGACCTGCGCGTTCTAAACCAGAGAAGCAGGTCCGTTTCTCCGAAGCTGCAAATGAGTCGTCTGAAGATGCCAAAGAGGTCAGTCACAGGAACTTCTACCGTCGCCTCAGACCAAAGATGCCTTTTGTCTCGAAACACATCTCTTCTGCCATTTCAGATGACATTTAATGACTGACTTGGCACAGGCAGACACCAGTGCAACCAGCGCCGAGCCGTCCGAAGCAGAGGTCAGTGAGAACGAGACAACCGACGCAGCTCAAGATGAAGCCACGGATGAAGACATTGACTCTGATTGTCCCTGCGGAAAATGTGTTTCGGGAAGAGAGAGACTAAAGAAGAAGCAGGAGGAAGAGTCGGATGCTGACGCTCATACCAAACACAAGGACAAGAAGAAGAAGGTAGCCGCCAAGAACAAGTCAAAGAGCAAGCCCAAGGAAAAGAACGGCAAGAAAAAGAAAGACAAAGAGGAGGAACCCGAGTCAGAGACAGAGGCCGGCTCTGGGTCTGAAACCGCAGTAGACTCCAGCGCTTCCGAGGATGAGGAAATGAAGAACACCAAGCCCAAGAACAAGAAGCAAAAGGGTAAAGGGGCCAACAAGAAGCAAGCAGAGACATCTGGAGAAGAGTCCGAGGCAGTCAATGATACTGAAGAGGAAAAGCCAAAGAACAAGGGTAAAAACAAGGGCAAGAATCAAAACAACCAACCCAAGGGCAACCAAAAGAACAAGAACAAGGGTGGTAATGCCAACAAGAAGTCGGATGAGACATCTGAAGAGCAAGAGGTTACAGAGATCGTCCCTTCAGTCAAGAAGAAGAAGGAAAAGAAAAGCAAGGGCTTTGTTCAGCCTCCTCCTCGCCGACCCGATTTGTTGATGCCCGTCAGCGCACATGTTGTACAGGTCGAACATTCCATCGAGAGTGCCGAGGACCCACGCCCAAATGCATTCTACGATGCTGAGCATGGAGTCATGCGTGTCTACCACGGCGGCGCCTATGGAAATCCATATGGCGTCTTGTACCCAAAGCGCTGGGGTCCGAGTATGCCTTTGGGTACTCCTCATCCCTCGCAGAACCCCTGGATTTATGGGTTTCCTCCTTCTCATGCTCCAGCTCCGCCTCTTCAAAGTACCCCAACCACCCGTGTCGCTGTTGGTCCTGGCCCCGGAAATCCCTGGTATCAGGGTGAAGGCGTGGTTCAGGTCAACAATCCCGTTACTCCCATGCCCAAGGATCCTCGCGCCATCTACAATGAGTCACCTTCCATCAGAGCCGCTGCCAAGAAAGACGGCAACAATGTCGTTCCTTTTGCTCCTCAAGGCTCTCGGGCTGGATCCAATGGAGGCCGGGGCATTCAGGGTGCCCCGGAAGCCAAAGAGGATGGACCGGGTGACAATGTTGGAAATTCCAACGACCCGGCCAAGGAGCCTTGGAGTCCAGAGCATAGCAAGAAGCTAGCAGAGGCCTTGGAGGAACAGGCAAAGAAGCAGAGTAATAGTAGGGCAGGAAGCAAGAAGAATAGTCAGGCGGAAAGTCCAAAGGGTAGCAAGGCCGGAAGTCAGAAGAATGACGATGGATGGAACACGGATGGGAACAACAACAATGCCACTGAGGCCTGGGACGCTGGCAATGTTGGTAATCCCGGTTTGGACTGGGGCGGCGGCGAGAAGAACGACTGGGGCAACGGCGAAAACAACGACTGGGGCAACGGCGAGAACAACGCCTGGGGAGCAACTGGTGACCAGAAAGCCAACAGCGTGGACGCAAACGATGCCCAGAACAAGGACAATGAAGCCAATAATTCTACATCAGATAAAGCCCCATCTACTGGTGGCAACGTCATGGGCCGAGGGGATCATCCCAAGGAGGACAGCCCTCAGTCGCGTCAGTCCAATGAATCCATGCCCGGTGCCTGGCCCCAACTTGGCGGCAATGTTTTGGGTGGCTCGACAAAAGGCGACACTGCAGCAGAAAATGACAACACTAATGACAATAATCAGGAGTGGCAAAACCAAAACGTTGCTGTCGAAACCGGTGGGTGGTGGCAAAGCAAGGAGGGACAAGCGGATGCGGCAAAACCAATGTGGTAAAGATCCATCTGGAGATACGGGACACGGCTACACAAAGTCGAGAGAAAAGGGCTCATACTGTCACCAATGCATACCGTGGTCTTGACTGGTATAATGCAATGGAAGACAACGGGCTGTGGATTCAGCAATTTGTCAATTTGTTGTCTGGGAGTTTCTGCTTGTTTCTGCTAGACTGGTTTGTTCTACTGGTTTGTTCTTGATACTCTGACTGAACTAGCCAAATTGTCACACTCGTTGCGGTAGTGAGTCTATACTCCCAAGACGTTTAAGAATAATTAAGAGTAATATGATATTTATGATAGGCCTTTAAATTTTCGTCATGAAAACTAATCCTTACATGTTTGTTTAATAGCACAATCATGTGTCATGAGCTAGCTACATCGGATTCAACGTGATCATGTTCCTGACCGCGAGTTTCTACTCACGCAATAGAATTTGCAGAAAAGTCACTGAGCGTTATGTAACATGATGCATACAGAGCGAAGATGGCAATCTGAATTGAACACTATGACAAACACAGCTTTACATTTTGTGTAACACGAACCAAGAATGTCTTTTTTGATGCAAATGCCGACTCCTTCCTCATTTCCGAACCAGAGGAGACTTTCCAGGCAAGCCAGGCGAGACGCTTTTGTCCATAAGTAAAGAATATGCATTAACAAAAGTGATGAAAGATTGCAACGAGTTGAGCAAGTATGATCAGTTGCAGAGAGCAGTGCCAAGTTGGAAAAGGACACAATTAGTCCTCCTCCTCGGAAGACTCCTCGTCAGCCTCGTCGAGCCACTTGATAAAGGGCTCGGCAGCCTTGCGGATGGAACGAGAAGTGGAGAGATCGCAGTACTTCTTACTGGCCTTGCTACCCCACTTGCGGACAAACTCCTCAGAGATGAGTTCCTGGTCGTACAGCTGGTACAGGATCTTGTTGGAAACAACATCAGCGGTCAGCAACTTGGGGTTTTTCTTGCCCTCCTTGGCCAAAAGGCACTCGATTCCTCCCATCAGTGCCTTTTCGTGACGCTCGGAGATCTTGCTAGGGTTCTCGGGGTCCTTGAGGAACTACAAGTTTGTTAGTATAATGTTGTCCAAGAATGGAAACAAGACAATGCTCACCTGCTTGAGAAGACCAGCACGCTTGGGGATCTGAGTGACAATGTCGGCGGTGAACAGGGCCTGAACAAGGACCATGACGGTCTTGTGCTTGGCCTCAATGTTCAGCTCCTTGGCCTTTTTGTAAATGGCAAGGTCTTCGACTTTGTCAATGCCTCCAGTCTCTGTAGCCTTTTCCAGAATCCAGTTGCCAAGTTCGTCATAGACGGTGGGGCCACTGGCCTCGCCATCTTCATCCTCGTCAGCACCCTCAAGGACGAGCTTGTCGCGGAACTCGGTTGGGAGCCTGTTCTGACGGGCCTTGACGGCCTCCTCAGACATGTCGACAGCCCAATCATCATCCTTGACTTCCTTGGGGGCGTCAATGTCCTGAGCGGCGGCATTGATTTGACGGGTAAACTCGTCGTCGCTACCGGCCTCGCCTGCCTCGTCTTCACCATTCTCGTTGGAGCCATTCTCCGAGTTATCATCGCCACCGCTAGCGTTACCGTTCTCGCCATTCTGCAGGCCCAACTGCTTGGCTCTGCGAGCAGCCTGGCGCTCAGCCTTTGTAGTCTTGGACTTTTTGCCCTTCTTGGTCTGGGTCTTCAGGATGAAGTTGATCAAGTTGGAGTGGACAAGAGGCTTGCTGCGGGCACCACAGGCCTTGCAATCCTTGCGAACAACATCATCCTTGATGGTGAGGTCGGTTTCGGGATTGCCACAGTCGTCACAGAGAACGTACTTCTCAATAAAGACGAACAGAGACTTTTGCAGAGTCTCGCCATCGTGGGCGCCGTTGATGATCCAGCGGTCATCCGGGGGATCCATGTTGGTTTGAGCACCGAGATCAAGTCCAAACCACTTGATGACATGGCCTCCGGGGCGGGCAAGGGACTGAGCGATGGTGCTCAGGTTGACAACAACGGTCTTGATACCGTTGCCCTTGCCTTCGACCTTGACTTGGAGTCTGGGCATCTTGTAGCGGTAGAACTTGTCGTCGCCCCTCTTGGGGTTGATGGCAAGAAGCTCGACCATTTTGGCGGTAGTTTTGAGCAGATGGTATGAATCTGGTATGTGATTATAGAAGCGGATTTATAAGCGGCTGAGCTTGAGCTTGAGCTGTGCTTAGCAGACGGACAGGCGTTTCGGCGATGAATTTATGGTGATGATGACACTGGTTCGGAAAGACTAGTAGGTCATTTGCGAACAGACGAGTCGGTTACTTGATTTTTTAGAGTTGGCAACAGAATATTGTACTCGTGGATTCGAGAGTATAGAGGATGGACGAGCCAGGCTGTCAGTAATAAATCTTATGCTGAGCAAACATAGGGGAGACTGGAGACAGGTTGTCGTGGGCGTAGGCAGGCATTAACTCGTTGCGAGATCGATTCAGCCGACAGAACTGATGTTGGGGCTACAAGGTTTTCGCGGTATGCGAAAAGACTGCAGCGTGAGAGGGGGTAGGTGTGTAAACACTGCGTTCTTGTCGTGCTGATACATAAACAGCAATGTAAAATGTACCCTTTTACGTGGGGTTTCGGGATAGTGGCAAGGTCGGGAGATTGAAAAACCGGTCGCACGACAAGCAGCTTTTCAGGACTCTGTGATTGCCGTTGGGTTGATGCAGACGGGCAGATTGTGAATGGTTGTCAGACGTTTGGGCAAGCGATGCGCGCTGTCGCCGGACAAGTCAATGGTTTGGAGGTGTCAGCAAGCACGAACGAGGCCGCAAATTGTTGTTCTGTAGAGACGTTTCCTTTCAGTCCGAGAAAGGTGATCAAGGATTGGTTTCAGATGATCCGCACGTGGCTTACCAATCTGGTGGTGGAATTTTTGGTTTTCGCTGAGCAGTGCAAAAGGAAGTGTTGAGAAAAAGTGACAAAAAAATGTGGTGTCGGAAAAGGAAGAAAGAGGAAGAAAAGAGGAGGAGGCCAGAAAAGAAAATGGAGCCGAAAGCGTCGAGCTGCGAATGAGGCACAACCAATCCTGGCACCTGCCGACCTGATTGACTGGCTGCTGACTGCGCTCAACGTCGGACCACTGGATTTCTGCAGTGGAGGGGCAGAGGGGCTGAGGGGCGCTGGGAGCACTGACCATTGGTAGGTTACGGGCGGCGGTTTCGCAGTTTCTCAGGGTCGGAGCCTAGAAGGAAGCGAACTGGAGTCTCGGCGGCCAAAACCAGAGTCACTCTTTAGTGAGTCGGCGGCTGCCTAGGTACATCTCGGTACTTTGCGGATTGCACAAAAACTCCAGTTCTTTGTGGGGTTTGAGGCAAAAAAATGAAGAGGGAAAAAAATCCCACTGATCCCATGGTAAATTGAATTGTTACACTAATTATCGGGCCGGGCGAGCATTTGTCGTATGTTGGCGAGGTCCGGCCAGATTATCTACACCATGACCAAGGGTATCATGGAGGGTGGAAACACCAAGCCGTCGGAAGCCGTGATTGCCCTTTGATACAAGACGCAGGATATTCAGATTTTGGGTTCCAATGATGAATTTTCAAGCACACTTTTTCATACACTGTGGCTGGACGCGTGAATTGAGCAAGTGACACACCAAAACAAGTCCATCTCCGAGACACACTGATTCTGCTGACAACTCATTGTTGTATATCAATTGACCGACACGAAGCTTCTCAAATAATGCTTCATCAATTCGGTACGACACGCAATATGTCGCTCATCTACCCTGTTCATGCAAACCATGAAATATTGTCACCTTCAACGCCACATTTGCCCGGTTGAAAGCGTCCCCAAAAAATGCTCACAGCCTTGTGCTGGATTTATGTAAGAACTTGCCATCGCGAATCGAGGCTATAGAAACGTGAATGCAATACTGCACTCTGGTGCCTGGGGTATAAGAAAAGAAAAAGTAAAAAGAAGCCATGCTGTATGTATAATGGGTCGCTCAGAGAGAAACGGGTCACGAGGATGTACTCGTTTCGTCCTTTGACTGGTTCTGGTTCTGGTTCAAGTTCAGTCCATGGCTCGTAGCCAAAGACTTCCATGCTGTCACTTCTCGGTATGCCCTCTCGCACTCCTGTTTGAGCTTATCATTCGATGTGCTCAGTTCTTGAATGGCCTGTTCCGTGAGCAGCTTCTCCAGCGTCCACTTTTCAATATTCTGTGCCTCGTTCTCCTTGAGTTGCGTGATGAAGGAAACGGCACGCTGAAGAATGGAGCCCTTGTTCTTTTCGCATCCGGGAACAATCTTGGCCAACTCATTGATACCTTCATTGATGGTTTCTCTGCGTCGACGTTCAACTTGAGACTCGGTTAGCAAACACTTCTTCATGGCACAGGCTTATACAGTTTAACTCACCTTCTTTGTGGTTATCCTTGCGTTGCTTATGCCATTCCTCAGAGCCCACGGCAGGTCGGTGTCCGGCTGGCTGCTGAACTGGTGATTGGAACACTGGAGCACCGGATCTCAGACCATTTTGTCCCAGAGGTTGCGGTCCTTGTGGAGGGCCCTGGTTTGAAGGGTCAGGTAAACTGTCCGTCGGCACCATGTCGCTGTTGCCGTAGGACGAGTGTTCATTCTCATTGGCGGCCTGTGCAGCAAATGTTTCTTCAGTGGTAGGTGGTACGTGGATAGTAGGATACATGGAACCTAGTGCGGCGGCTGCTGTGCTCGAAGCGTTGGCCGGATCAGCAGATTCATGATGGTCTACTGCTGTAGCTTGTTGCAGTGCGGTAAAGTCTGCGGCATTGACGCTGGCAGCTGCAGCGGCTTGAGCAGCTTCGACTGCACTCTCAACGTATGAAGCCTCAGCCTCAACATCGGCATGGTTGGACATGGTGGCTTGTGGTGCGCCTCGCTTTGCACGTCTCGACTCAGCTGGCGATGAATCGGGAGCACTTCGCTTTCGCCGACTGGGACTTGAAGACGAAGGGGCTGCGTATTCACTTTGTTCTTGTGTGACGGCCTCAGCCATGGCGGCCAGGTAGCGGGGATCAGCGAGTTGCTCCAGGTTGGCAACCTCGCTGTGCGGGTAAGAGGCAGACTCCATCATCGCTCAGTGGGCAAAGACCCAAGTCAGTTGATGGCAACTACAACAGGTCGAGTAGAGCCTAGCCGAGCCCAACCACTTGGAAGTGATGGCAATCTGTGATTGTGTACGATTAGCATTGCAAGAACTACAATGTTGAACACCAATGTCAGGACTGTAACAGTAAGTCGCAAATAACTCGAATCACCAGAAATGAATAAATGCAAAATCATCGACTCCACGGGCAGCTCCGGGTTGTGTTGGCGGACACAGGTTGCATCAAGATTGTTGGGCAATGGAGCATTGATGGTTGTGGTGCGTTATCACTGGTAAGCGTGATGGAATCTATTGGCTTAGGTGCCGTGGGAATCAGTCCGTCTCAACTGATGGACGTCTGAAAAAAGACGACATTGACGAGCTTTGACAGTATAATCCTGTCGTGATCACAAGCTTTTTTCTGTTGTTACGTCCCAAGAAGCAGGGCGACGCTGGGCTGCAGCTACAAGGCTTGCACGGCATCGAGCTCGATTGGAGCTGGGCTGCGCTTGCAGCACGTCGCAATCGGGGGCCCGCCAAGAGCTGGGAGAGGCGTCGACGTCGACGATGAAATTGCAAAGAATCTGCAGGCAGATGCGCTGGCAAAGTGCCTCATGGCCTACAGCACCGACTGCGACATTGCGACCGTATCAAATGCGGTCATGATACCCGGTATTGAAAATCAATGGAAACAAGTCAAGACTTACAGTTCGAGAAAAAAGAGAGTCGCGCCCCAAAAACCCGACCGAGCACTGCGCGCGTGTGGTCCCCGCGATCCCAGAGAACGTGACTTGAGTTCACGTGAATGATCAGGAGCCAGGAGATTGGCGATAGCGTTAAACCCACTCGCGACCAGCGACCATGAAGCGTCGAGATGACGGAAAAATATCGAAAAAAAAGTGACAGAAGTTTGAATCGAGATGAATTTCGTGTAGTTGAATTTTCAGATTAGTTTTCGCAGCCGTTTGTCCAGAGCCGTCGGGATTGTTCTTATGATATGGGTCAAATGGGAGTTGACTTTGAGGAACGGGAGGCAGCGAGGTCACGGGGTGATTGCCCAGATGACTTGGGGACTTTGGGGAGCACAGACCAGAATGGCGAGCCAAAAGATGTGGTGGGTCTGAGATTGGGGGGGTCCAGGTTCAAGTCAAGTGGTTGATGGGTTTCAGTGTGGGAAGGGAAAGCAGCAGCAGTGTTGCAGGGCCAGGCGTGGGTGCGTGATTGGTCTTTGTGCCTTGCCGGTCCGTCACCCCTCGGGTTCCATTGAACCCGTCCTAAAGTTGGTTGCGCCTGTTCGAGGCTCTGCGGAGGCGGAATAACCTGGAAAGATGTAACCGCAGCAAGTCGAGGTCATCATTCAGTATTCGAATGTTGGTCCTAGCTAATATCCATGGCTCGTAACAAAAAAAGTGCAGCTATATCCAGACAGGTAAGGGCGATTACTGCAATGCAACACACCCCATGGTGGGTGCACATATGGACACTACATACTGTACATGTAGACGAGATCTCCTCGCAGATAGATTTGCTTCATCTTTGAAAATAGGGACCAATAGATTCATGGCGAAAGCTGCATTCATTAGGTACATGGTGCAAATGCAATGTGAACATGGGTAATCTTCAGGTTTCTGGGAAAGTGATGATCCTCTGGGTAGTATCTAGTGGCGGGATACATTCTCCAAGGTTCTTACCCACGCAAATGAATCACCACAACCCTGGGCTGTTGACGTGATCTCTAGCGACAACACTGATAGTGTTGCTGGATTAACAAGAACAATAATAGCCATGTACTTCCAAGAAATGTCCCGGTGAGCACAGGCACTGTCCACGATCATAGTCTGTCCGACCAGGATTTTGATCTTAGCGTATCGGCTTGATCCGGAGCTCGGCCGGCCAACCCACCTTACCCCACGGATCCACCAAGCCCGAAGGGGACCGACGACGACGTCAACGCAGCTCTAACCAGCGGCGGGTTTGCTGATTCTCTCCCTCTGCATCGTCAAACAACGACGACACTCGGAATCGACAAAGATGGCGGATCCAGTGGCACTCAAGCTCGACCATGAGAATCATTTGCTCCTGGTAAGTTTACCAAGACCCAGGCTTCCGGAGACGTTGAGCTGTCCTCGGACGAGCCCTGCAGCTACGCCTCTCATACCCAATCCCGGCGCCTGGTTTCCAAACTCTGCTACCTTTGAACAAGAGACCCTGCTACTCCTACTTGGCTGAGAAATCATGATTAACCTTCTGTCCTACTACAGGATCAACCACTTCTCCGTCTCCCCTTTGAGCTCCTCCGCAAGAACTTTCGCTCGGCGCACTTTGAAGTCGAGCGCGACGGCACCTACATCCGCAACCTGCTCAAGGAGACGGCGCAGGCAGCCGTGAGCGCGCCCCCGCCGACCGAAGATATCCTGCGCTCGATAGACAACATGCTGGCGCGCGCCCGCGGCGTCAAGCGCAAGCTGGCGGGCTTTGCCGAGGAGGAGCAGCGCCTGTACCGCCACGAGGGCGCCCGGGTACGCCACCTTGCCGAGATATACTCCATGCAGAGCTTTGAGGATGTCAAGTACGAGTCTTGGAGCCGCACCCGGCTGCAGCGTATGCTTGTCGACTACCTCTTGCGCCAGGGGTATGGGGAGAGCGCCCGTATGCTCGCGCGGGACGGGGGCATCGAGGAGCTCGTGGATGTTGAGACGTTTGAGCAAATGGCCAGGATCAGTTCGAGCCTCCGAAATGGTAGTGTAACCGAAGCTCTGGCATGGTGTACGGCCGGTGATACCAAGAAGGAGTTGAGGAAGATGGATGTCGGTTTCATCCACTAGTCCCAAAGCTTGACATTGGAAAACTAACTTGCCTACAGTCCAATCTGGAGTTTATGCTCCGTTATCAACAGTATATTGAACTCGTCAGACCATACACACCAGCGAAATTAAACGAAGCAATAAAGCACGCCCAAAAATGGCTGCACCCATATCGCCAAACTCATGCTGTCGAGGTCCGACAAGCCTGTGGCCTGCTGGCAGTTCCGCCGTCGCGCGCCTCTGCATACCCGGCTTATGCAGCCCTGTACTCTCCCCAGCGCTGGCAAGTACTAGCAGACTTGTTCATTGCCACGCATAACCGGCTCTTATCGCTGCCGTCGATACCGGCCCTGCACATGGCGCTCAACTCGGGGCTATCAGCCCTAAAGACCCCAGCCTGCCACAGTCAGGATTCGCAGCAGACGGCCGAAAACACCACGGTTGCCAGCTTGCAAAATGTGTGCCCCATTTGTTCCAAGGAGCTCAACGAGCTGGCACGCAATGTCCCGTATGCCCACCACGACAAGAGCCACGTCGAGCACGACATGATGCTGTTGCCCAACGGCCGAGCCTATCCCAAAGAGAGGCTCGAGGATTATGCCAAGAAGGCTGGTTTGCTCGAGGGACAGGTCAAGGACTTAAGGACGGGCGAGATCTTTGCCGAAGAACGGCTGAGAAAGGTGTATATTACGTAGAGCAGGGGTGGACTATGAGCACGAGGATGATTTTGCTTGAGCCTAGGAGTTACTACGGATGCATTTTACGGACCCCCAATGTACATCGAGCGCCTACAAGGGTATGGGCAGCTCAGCCAGCATGGACATGGCGTATTGCGCAAGTGTTTGGGTCATGTTTGGAAGACTTTCTCTTCTTTTTTTCTCCAAAGCAAAGCGCTTTGTTCCGGCTTCTTTTACTGCCATGGCGAACGATGCCATTATCATCAGTAGACCACGTAGGTAGAGGCCACAGAGTTGATCCGTGGTTAAAATGACATGTGACACTATGGGTTGTCTGGTGTGGTAAATACACCAACGTCGTTCCGGAGAATGTTGAGCTTCTCTAACCGACGAGTTCTTTTCGTGTAACAAGAGTTTACAACCTAATCCTTCAACATGTACAGCACGTCACACTTGGCAAGAGATGAGACCAGGATTACAAAAGCAGAAAAAAATTTACAGCCGTCTATTCGCCGACCGCCAACCCCTTCCTGACCATGTTGGGGAAACGTGATTTGTTCCTAATACTACATACGCAAAATTTACAGCCAACCGATCCGTGCACTCCTAGTAAAAGAGACGCTTTGTGTAAAATAATGAGATGCCGAGACGCGCTTTTTGTTCATCTTCCATCCAAACCAGCTGTGCAAACTAACTAGCAGGCAAAAGAGCGTTTTGACGTACTTGTGCTCATCCGAAGATTCTCTCGAGTTTGGTGTACATCTAGATCATATAGAATAATTCTCTAATCTCCGCTAATGGCCATGATTTGGATTTGGCCAATATGATGTATACCCGTAGTTTCCATAGGTCGGGGCAAGATGAGACGGTGCATACTGGGGCTGAGGAGCAACGAAACCAGTAAAAGAACTCGTAGTTGGATTCAACGGCTTATGTGATGGGGCCTGTGGTGGCACTGATGGAGGAGGGTGGAGGGATTGAGATTGTCCAGGAAAGTTGAGGCTATACGGATTCTACCTCGTCGCCGCCGGGTAAAACTGGCTTAGAACCCCTCCGGCTCCGCCAGGAGTCATTGGCCCCACCGAGATGCCATTACCATTGGTGTTGTGTGACTGAGCTGCAGCGGGTGTGGACACGAGGTTGATAGTCGATGTGCCGGGAGTGCTGGGGCCATTTGTTCTGCCATTAAGGAGGTTGGCCGGTGCGTTTTCCTTCTCATTGGTGATTGCACTGGCTGCTCCCGTGTAGGGTACTGTCATTGTGCCTCCTACCGACAAGCCCCATGTCTTGCCAATGTGCTCATCTGGTATCGTTCCGCCAAAGATTTTATCCTTGAGCTGGAAAAAGATCTTGCCCGTGATCAAACTGTCGGAGCCAGCCTGATGAGCCTGGCCATATCTCTTCACCTTGAAAGACTCGGCAAGTGCTTCCAACCCTGACTTTTGCTCAAACTTTGTGAGAATCTCGGCCGCGGCAGGATCGCTGGGTTGGAATGCTCCCAGAGTTTGAGCCTTGATGGCCCATTTGAGCAGGTGCTTGACATCGTAGGTTGATGGAAACCAAATCTTCATCAAGTGTTCGAATCGCGAGCCATCATTAGGTAACACGTCGTCCATCAAGCATTTGGTGAAATATCCAAAGTCGTATCCGCCATGAAAGGACAGCCATTTTACTTCCTCGAGTTGGACGAGACCCGACGAGGTCATGAGTGCAGCAAACGCATTGGGCTCGATGCCGTCTATACGAAGCTTTTCAAAGTCAATGCCGGCTTGCTGCAAAGAGTGTATCGAGTTCTCATTCGCCATATCCTCCTTAATGTCGAAATGGAAATTGAACTGCCAAGCAAAAGGCAGCGAGCCATATGTTGCAAGGTACTTTCGCATAAACGGGCTGAGTTCCTTGGACTCGAGTTGTTCAGGTTTCGCTGCTGGGGTTTGTCCATTCTCGTTGAATAGTGCTATGCCAATTTGGATGATCTTGAGCATGTCGACATTGACACGCAAGGTCTGGTAGTGGTAATCGCTCTTGTCGATGAAGTTACCCATGGGTCGGCCGACGATGCCGGGAAATTCTGTGTCCTGTCATGCGATTCATTAGCCTCGTCCCTCACATGATCCAGTGCGGGACCTGGAAAGGGCTTACCATGGCCACATAGGGATAATCATTAATCAACTCCCTTATGACAGCCATTTCCTCATTAAGGTTATGCCGCCACACGTCGCGTATACGGCCTTTAGCGGCATTCCCGCTCCGTGTAGTGTGTTCGCCTCCAGGGCCATGGGTCTGTTGATGCGGGTGCTGCTGCTGTTGCTGAAGCTGCGCGCCGTGAGCAAACCCCATGCGCGCGGCGTGGCTGCCCAGACCAGTTTGGTCACCGGCCGCAGCCAGATTTCCTACACCAAAGCCCGCGCCTGCATTGATGCCAGCCGCGAGGCCACCAAGGCCAGCTGCCGCGCCAAAGGGGTTGTTCAGCTGAGAATTGCCCAGGTAGCCAGGCGGTTGGTGGCTGGCAGCATGGGACTGTGAAGGATGGTTCGCGAATTGATGTGGGTATGGCGAGATAGAGGGCGGTCCCGATTGGAACCTATTTGGCGGTTGAGGCATGGTATCTCATGTATCCCTCTTTGATCCTGCTTGCATGTACGAGACGTTGAAGAATCTTGGGATCGGTCGTCATGAGGGAAGCGCCGCCGCGACCTCGTGCAATGGATTGCCAATCGAGTCTAATAGGTTGATGCTTCTAGATTTGCGCTGGGGAGTTGGGATATTGTTGGGGTGTGCTCATCGAATATTGGCAAGTAGCTGGAATTGGGACTGGATGCGATCGTATGGAGGGGCGCCCGCGAGCGACAGGGCTCTGGAGAGGTGTAGTAGTACCAAGTATTTCTGGGAGCGCAACCAATACTGCGGAAAGATCTATGAACAGGTCTAATATTGTTTGTATTGTCTCGGATTTCTCGCCAGGAAACAAAAAAAAGCTGCTGTGAAATGCTGGAATAGATGCAGACCTGTTCTTGGGGTTTGAAGGATGGCTATCGAGGTTGGTCTCTGGCCTAAGCGCATCCACACGACAGAGAGACAGACGCCAGCCTTGGGAAGGTTGAGCACGGACCTTTTCTGCACCTGGCGGCGCGACCACCTCCAGCTACGATCCAGCTGCCCAGCCTACTTAGCCTGCCGGGCAGTCCACTAGGTACTTCCCCGGAAATTCGGAGAAACCCCAGCTCCAGCTTCAATTGATGCATAACACTCACTGCGCGACAAGCTCCAATTGCATGCCGCGGGACGTCGTCGTCTAGCATCAGAAGGACGTCCACCGAGATCATACCACCGCTCTGTAGAACAGCCATTGTTGTGCAGACAGTCGCTTTCAACCACAATGTTTCCCACAAGGTACGCCGAGCCATGATTATGCACCTTGTCCAGCTAGCGAGATACTAATTGATTCTATTGCAGGTTACTACGAGCGCACCACGGCGAGAAGCCCAACATCACCGGCTTCGACGTCCGAAAGTTTGCAGCTTCCGCTGGCCAGCCGAGATACGACCCCTGGGAGAGAGCGTGAGTGGCCGAGAGCGAGCGGATTGCACGCGATTTCAGGCCAACGAGTACTAACAATGACTCAGAGAGGCATGGCGCTACACTGGACAATTCTCGCGATGGAACCGACTCAAGGGTGCCTTCCCAGGATTGGGCATAGCGACTGTGGCCTTTGCGGCATACTGTGGATATGAGTACCTCTTCCTCAAGGACGACCACCACCACGGTGAAGAGCACCACTAAGGAGAGGAGGCCAAACGAAATTGGGTCGACGAGAAGTGTACATATACCACATTGCAAGAAGAACCGGGCGATAGAACAGACAGGAAGCGGACAAACGAATGAACATCAACAGAGTGCCAGTCCCCGTGATGCGTACAGGCACCTTGAATCTGGCGATCCCATCGAACGTGGGTCGAATGGAACAGTCATTGACATGAGTGTATAGGATGTGTATGGCCTCTCGACTTGGTCAATCGTGATCTCATGGTTTTCAAGTGACGACAATCAAGCTAAGAGGCGGAATTGCTGAATCTCAAGATTATTATGCAGGCATATGGATGTCTATCTTCTCGGCGGCCAAACCTCCACCCATTGGCTCAACTTTAGTAATGCTCTTTTGCAGCCCTCATGATTGGTTTGTTCGACAACACTGAACCCCATCCGGCTTTGTGACACTGTTGACCTCTTATTCTTGCATCTCAATTCCGTATCCTAAATAACTCCCAGTATTGTTTCTCCACTTTGTCATTACAATATTCAAATGCTGTAAGGTGGAATCTATAAATGTCATGTAATTATATTGAATAATGAATTAGAATGTAGACGGCACCTAGTTTGGATATCTCCTTGGTAAATTCAAAACGCCAGCCCTTGTGATGCAAAATGCCCAACGCATATATACAGTCTAATCCAATCGCAGATTTCTCGTAGATCTTTCTCATGTCGGTATTTCCGCGCCTGGGCTCGTCTATGCTTGACCAACGCCATTGACCAAATCTAGTGCACCTTCGACAGCAACCTCGAGCTCGCCAATTCTATGCTTGAGTCCCTTGTTTTCGTCTCTGAGTAATGAAACGGTGTCCCATGCCATGCTAGAATCTTGTCCCCTGCAGTTTCTGCACCCATCTCCTTTGTCTTCATCCTTGGCTGAATCGCCGGCAATGTTCTTCATTAGTTTCTGCAATGTGCTCATTTCCCGATTCGGCTTCTGGCGTGATGGCAAGCCCGGGGCTGGCACTCTTCCCTGGTACATGGAAGAGGCGCCAGAGGCCAAGTCGTAATGGCTCTCCGTGGCACTCGTCATGATTGTCGGACTGCGGCTACGCGAAAAGACGCTCTCGCTTTCGACACTATGAATGGATTCCGTGTCAAAACCGCTAACCTCTGATCGGATGGTGCCACCAGATTTGCGCCATTGTTTACGGTCGGCTTCATACCCAAGATCGTCATTGACCATGGATGCCCCGGCAACCTGAACAAGCCGTTCTTCCTGCCTAGCCTTCTTTTCATGGTTGAGCTCAGCCATGAGACGTTGGAGGGCCTGCTGTTGCTCGTCTGCTTTTTGAGCCATGAGCTCGAGCTGCATCTTTAAGCTCTCAACGCGGAGCTTGGCTTCCTCGGCTTCTTCCTTGTCGGCTTCTCGTTCTGCTTGAAGCTCCTCGAGAGCCATGGTGCGCTGGCGGAAAGCAGTCTGCATCTTGGTGCATAAACCAATAGCGTTCATTTGCAAGTTCTTGTAGGCGGCAGGCGAGAATGCTTCACGGCCAGACAGGGACTCTGGCGGCAGTAGCGCGGTCTCAATGTCCATATTTGCCAGTTCGTCGTAGTCTATCTGGGCAGACGATGCGTTTGTCCATCGGGCTTTGAGGGCGCCAAAGAATCCGGGACTGGCGGTTTGAGGAGCCGCAGTGGTACCCTTGGACAAAGCCTTTGGTGTTGTATCGATAACTAGAGCTTCTTGCCTGACAGGAATAGCGTCCTGCTTGCGCCCTACCCGTCCATCACCGGTGAAAGGCATATCTGACTGATGTCTCTGGTGACGGCGAAGAGGAGATCCTTCGCGCTGAGCTGTTCGTGGACGAGGTAAGGAGGGTGCGGTATTCTGCCTTCGATGCTGTAGTAGTTGTTGAGGGGCGGGCTGCTCGTCAGTGAATGCAGCATTCCGTAATCGAGTCGCGGGGAGGTATGGGGCGGCAGTGGTCTCCTCGGACGGTTCAAAGGTCAGCGGTGTAGTGCTGGAGCCCGTCGTCAGGTCATTGTGCCGACCAAACTCGCCATGCACTGGGCTGTCAATGTCCGCCCCTGGCCCATAGGAAGAGGGGCGTGGATTTGTGGAAAGCCCCCTGAGCATGGCAGATAATTCGCTGTTCGTATTGCGGTAATAGATGGGATGAGGGATAGGAAGGACCTTTCCTGGGCTTTTGCTTCCTCTGGGAACACTGCAGTGAACAGTGCACCGTTGAGATGATCCGTGGGGATTCCTAGGTCGGCCAATTTCCAGGATGGAGGGTTTAGTTGTTTGAAGTTTCGGGGGGCCCCGGCTCGGCTTATGAAATTGGCAGTTTGTCCCTTGACACCCTGTCGTGCTGCTGCCAGGCAGGGAAGGCTAAACTGGGGTTCGGCGGCTTTAAGCGGCGGCAGTGTCGCAAGGGAGCTTGACCGTCGTCCAGGAAAGACCCGTGATCTTTCGGGTTGGCGGGCGGGCGGGCGAGCGTGTCTTTCCGCAATGTCTTGAGCTTAGCTGCACATGGGACAGCTAATAGACGTAGAAAGACAAGAGTCGAATGTTTTCTCAGCAGACCCGACTAGTATCAAGCTGACTCGAGAATCTGATTGGGGTAAAGTTCTAGGCTTTTGGGCTTTTTGGGAATCTGCAAGTGATCAAGGTGATGAGTGACAGATGAGCCGCATCAAGTCCCCTAGTTTTACTTGCAGCTTGCAGCTCTGTCAAGGCGGGGGTTTCCCAAATCGCTTCAGCGGGAGTCTCTGAATTTGGCGGGCGGGAAGCTACTTTTGGGATCCTCCGTGCCGGATTTGCAGAATGCAACTGCTTCAGAAATGGGTGCGTGCAGACAGGAAAAGAGCTGGAAAAAAACAAAGGCTCAAGATAATGTTAATGTCAAGAATATATTCTCGTGAACCTTGAAAACGACGGCCAAGACCAACAAGATTCTTGTATTTCACTGAACTCTGGCTACGTCAAGGCAACAAAACAACGCGAGTGGTTGGGTTCCTCCCCCCGTTTCTACAGGGATGAAAAGGCACACTGGATCTGGCGAACAATAGTTGCAGTCGATCTGCGCCCCAGTGGATCTGAACGTTCTGACACCCCGCAAGCTTGTTCGTGGTTGGGTGGCTTTAGGGTGGCACAAGATTGTATTGGCCTGGGCCTCCAATGTCTGTCTGGTGCCACCTAAACTCAACGGTCGGTTCAGTTCAGCTCAGCTCGCAACCTCTACCTCACAAACCCAAGTCAGACATTTCTTTCATTCGACCAGCCTGGACCAGACACGCGCAGCCGTCCACGTCCAGCTTTTTGGGCTACACACGTGGACTGTCAGCACCTTGATTGATGAGTCATGTCAACCGGTCAATGGCTGTCGAAAAAAGGCCTGTTCAGTCGCGGAACTCTGCGACCATAATGGCATTTGGCACACGAATTGTTATGCATTGGTTCTTGAAAAGCATAATTCCTCCCGCTCAATATTCCACCGTCGCCATGAGCCTGGCCGCTCTCTGCAATTAATCAGACATGTGCTTATCATTCGTACCTGAGATCTACCGCAAACACCTCCACCATGTCTCACCGCTTCCTTTGAGAATGATCCATTTCAAAAGCAGGTACAAAGCTGACATGTGCATTATTGGATTTGCTTCCGGGGATATCTATACTACATGACTTGGGACCCGCAGCTACTTATTCAAACGAGCGTCACTCCGAGACTTGGAGCCGAGTTCAATGGTCTCAAGAAAGTTTGTCATTGTCGAGCTATGACCACTGACCTGTTGGGAATCTTTGTTCAGATTCACTGGTTGTTTATTCATCCTGATCTGGCGTGCAAGACGATCGAAATCGATGCTTGATGACTAAGCAAAGTTTGTATCCGTCTTTAAACAAGACAAAACTCTCATTTGACGGTAACAAGCATCTGCGACAAGATCTCATCCGAGTCGATACCCTGAGGATTCGCTGCGCTCAAGGCATCCTCGACATTTTGTGGTGGGTAGATCAACTTTTGGTTGATAAAAGTCTTCACAGACTTGGCAGAATTACCTGATAACTTGATCTCCCTGTGCCACCCTGCCGTGACCACGGCACCCCAGGCCCCAAGGTCAAGGCAAGTATTATATGCTGGCTGGGAATATTCAATCATTGGCTCTCCCAAGAGCTCTGCCGCAGCATTATGGCCAGAGATGCGGCCCAAAGCGAGAGCATGTTGACAAGACATGAGTGCATAGTGCCCTTCTGCATCGGCAAGGGCATAGGCTGTATCGCCGGTAGCGTAAACATTGCGAGTCGAGGGCACGCGGAGCCACTGATCGACGTGGAGTCGAGAGAGAGCATCTCGTGGCCCAGCTATCTGCTGTGTTAACGGTGTGGCCCTCATACCAGCTGTCCAGATAGCTGTCTTGGTGTCGATGCGCTCTCCAGATGCAAGGTGCACAGCATCAGCATCAATGGCTGTAACTGCCAGTCCAAGTCTGACCTCGATGCCTAGAGATTCCAAAGCCTCCTTGATGGCCGGACGAGGACCGGATCCGAGCTCTGGGCCAATCTCTTTTGCGCTCTCGACAAGAATGATGCGGATTTGTTTGTGTTTTCCTAGCCTCCCTGGCAATTCTGTGGCGAGCTCAAGACCAGTGAAACCTCCACCACAAATCACAATGGTGTCACGGGCCGGGGTGGGCGGCAGTGATGCTAGATTTTCCAGGTGAGACTCGAGTTTGGCTGCAGATCTAATGGTATCAATGTCGAATGCGAATTTGGCAATACCAGAAACTTGGCTAGGTCGTGCGACTTGGCTTCCCGCCGCGAGAATCAGGCGCTCGTATTGAATCTTGGAATCGGTGCCCGACTTTGGTTCAAACTCGATAAAGTTGCCTGCCGTGTTGATACCAGTGACTGTGGCTTGTACGAATCGAATGCCTGCGGACTCAAACAGGGGTCCTAACGGACATGCCATGTTTGAAACGTTGGCCTCGTAGTATCTTGGACGAATTCCTAGAAGTGGCTCAGGGGCAATGACAATGACTTGCAGCTCCTTTTGCTTGAGCTTGATCAACCGTTGAGCTGCGAGGGCGCTCCATACTCCACCAAAGCCGGCGCCGATTATGACGATATCGCCTTGAAGCATTGTGAAATGATGTTTACAAAAAGTGATAAGAGGAGTTGGAAAAGGACCAAGGTTTGCTTGAAAAAGAGGAGACGACCGACCTTGTTTTAGTCGGCTTTGTTGATTTGTATCGATGTCCGATCAGTCTTCATCAAGATCATACTTTATACATTCTTGCTGCATGTTTTAATACCGTGAGAGTCCCGGTCAGGCTATTCGCATTCGCAGTCATCATATCTTGGCTGGCGTACGTGGTCATCCGCAAGCTCTGGTGGGGTCAATATCCGCCGGCGCCGTCCAGTCGCCGGGTACCCATAAGATTTCAATACCCGACCCGAATACCCGCGTCTCCACTTTCTTTAGCAACGGCCACAAGAAGCTGACCAAACCGAAATAGGATGTAAAGGGCCATCTCATTCACTCATCGACTTGACATTTACATGGATCCGAATAGTGTACCGGCGTCTCGAGGAAGCAGAGCAACACGCTCATCGCTAGCATGTCTTCCTTGCAGATCCCGCCATCTCAAGTGTGACGGCAAACGTCCGGAATGCGCTCGGTGTACCGAGAGCGCACGGCAATGTCATTATACCGAATCTCGCCGTGGTGGAGTCAGCCGAGCGAGCCTGGCCGAACGGCGCAGTCGTCAGTCTGCGCTGAACAATAACAGCAGCCATTCTTCCTCGTGCGATGACATGCCGGAAATTAGACAAGAACAACTTGCCAATGGGTATCCGGATCAAGACTACTC
The DNA here is from genome assembly GCF_000516985.1 of Pestalotiopsis fici W106-1. Lineage (NCBI taxonomy): Eukaryota > Fungi > Ascomycota > Sordariomycetes > Amphisphaeriales > Sporocadaceae > Pestalotiopsis > Pestalotiopsis fici. The sequence goes on from NW_006917099.1 coordinate 1,452,189, forward strand.
GTTTCGACTACCAGATCTTGATGTTGTTAGTGATCCGGCTGGGCTAACAAGTGCCACGACTTCAAATGCAGAAACACCAGCAGGGCCTCTTGATCAAAACTACAGCCTCGATAATGATGCACTTGTTCAAAAGTTTTATCGGGATTTTCACAGATTCCACCCAATGGTGGTCCCATGGGAGCATTTGGTACGACTGTACCAGGATCCTGACAAGCAGCCGAGATTGGCTCCATTGGTTGCGGTTCTTCGTCTGATAGGGCATCTCTTTGACGCCCAAGCATGGTCTCAACCACTCCAAAATTTCGTCGAGGCCTGTTTCTCCCAAGCGCATCCGGCCGAACCAGTCATGGTGCAATGCCGACTTTTGTATTCGATGGCGCTATTCTGGTTCGACAAGAAAGACGAGTCAATGGCAGAGATGGACTCGGCCGTTCAGCTCGCCACTACACTGGGAATGCACCGTCGTGATTTTGCCACTGCGCACGGCAGTGGAGACCCAGTACTGGCCGAGTCTTGGAGAAGAACATGGTGGTGGATCTATATTATAGATGCCTACTACGTAGGGACTCTACGCAACCGAGAATTTGCGGTCAAGCATATTGACGCGGATGTTGAGCTACCTTGTAATGAGATCGAGTATGAGCAAGGGGTAAGTGCTGAATACTATGTGTTGTGCAACTCTGCTCACTTTCATGCTAGGATATTCCGACGCCTCAAACACTAGAGAACTTCAACTGCCGCGAGTTCTATCCTGAAGCAGAATTCTCATCCTTTGCATACTTGATTGGCGCGGTCAAATCTGCAGCTTCGGCCATCACCATGTCACCGAAAAGATCAAGCAAGGAAGCGTCTTCCCATGTAATACAAGCCGCTGATGCCATGATTGATGGGTGGCATCTATTATTGCCAAAGAAGCTCAAGAATGTCATGTCTCGATCTGGGGACATTGATGAGCTCATGTTTCAAGCACATTTGGTGTTACATGTGTATGTATCTCTGCAATTCCCTTGATACATGACTCGGCTCACTCTTTTAGTGCCACGATTGGACTACATAGGCCGCTATCAGAACTGAGATTTAACTCTGTAGAGGATCACTCCAGCTGCGCTCGAGAACCACGGCCCGAGATGACCGCCACGGAACAAATCAGCATACATACGATACGCGTCCTCCGATCCGTCGAAGCCCAAGTGCGCATCCTGGCGTTGCCAGTGAGGCCCTTTAATCACACACCCTTTACCACGTGCATGGTGAGCGAGGGCACGCTCGCACTGCTTTCTGCCTGCAACTTTCTTCTCGAGGGCAAAGAGCGTGAGATTGCCCGGGATCAGATCCGCCTCATCATTGGATGCTTGACATCGCTCGGAGAGTTGTGGCCTCGAACGGCGAGGAATGTCAAGGAGATTCAGTTCATTGCTCGCCATGTGTTTGGTCTCGAGTCAAAAGGCGGCGGAAATGCGACTCCAACATCGATACAAGAACCTATTCTTTGTGGCGGCGGGGAGAGTCAAAAGCTTTCTGGGCCGGACCTGGAGATACTGGAAAGCAATGGGATTTTGGCTGACGGTATTACGAATAATGCGGATGATTGGTATACCACTAGCGATCTGTCCAGAGAGCTTTCTTGGTGGATTAATGAGTAACGATGTTGCCACAAATTTTCTTCACGCATCACGATTCTGCCACGACGCTGCCGTGGTACATGTGCCCTCGGAAGAAAGTCGGGAATATGTCAAACAGTAGGTAAGAACCGTATAGAGTACAGCGTTATTGACTGGTTTATACATTGCTAGAGGTTCTACAATTCCTAGATCAAATTTCGACGTGTCCATTCAAGAATCCATGGTCATGTCAATCACCGCCTTGTATCCCCGGTTCCGTCCTCGCGCATTCGACCATGCCTGCTCCGCGTGCTCGATTGAAAATGTCCGGACTTTCAGGGCTTCCACCACTCCATCATCTATGAATTTTGCCACCTCGGCAAGACGCCGACTATTGGGCGAGACGATGAAATACACATATCGCACACCGGGATGAGCCGCCGACTCGGCAGCAGGACCGCGACCAAAGGCCCAAGGCGGCGGCGGATCCGCAACCGTAATGATGGTGCCTTCATCACTGACGGTCTCCCACGTCTTGGTGAGCATCTCGCCTCCGACGGTGTCAAAGACGACGTCCACGCCCATTGTCAGCTTTTCCCAGTCAGGAATATGGTAGTCGAGCACCTCATCTGCACCCAGCCGTTTCAGAACACTGTGGCTATTAGGCGAAGCCAGCGCAATCACCTTGGCACCCGTGAGATGCTTGACCAGCTGCACAAATATTGACCCGACGGCACCCGAGGCGCCAGTGACAAGCACCTTGGCCACTGCGCCAATCTTTACATGGTCCGCTATCGCTTCCCAGGCCGTTAGTGCCGGAATGGGCAATGCAGCCGCTTCAGCGTGCGAGATGGACGAGGGCTTTGATGCAATCTCGTCGGCGTGACAAATGACGAATTCCGCCTGGCCCTCGCCTCTATCTGCGTGCAATAAGGCGTAAACTTCCTGGCCAACCTTGAGAGGACCGTCGTAATCAGGACCTAGAAAGGCAATGGTTCCGGAAACATCATGCCCTGGTATTCGGCTGGCCGTCCGGTATAGTTCGGGCCATGTGACCTCGTCTGCAGTGATGCCTGCAGCGTGTACTTGAACAAGTATCTGTCTGCCTTGAGCGATGGGCCTGGGCACGTTTTGGTTGCAGATGATATGGGGGGACGACGAGTCTCCGATCACTTGGACTGCTTTCATTGTAAATCAAAGTTGTGCAAGTCTAGTGTGGTGCAACACAATGTCGAGGACAGCGAAGACAGAAAGCGCAGGAACTCGTACAAATAGAAAATCCAATCATAATATCATGACAAAAGGGTCTCTCAAGAGCACTGATCATCTCATCATTCAAGTTTATCTAGTATTTAGTACCATGAATCACGACCTCGGGAATCAGACGGTCGGATCGTGGTCCAGGTCCGTATAGGCTATCCGGCAATCGAGTGGGTCCGCCCGATCCGGATGATCAACAATAGACAATAATCGGGAAACCATTGGCTTCAAAAGTGTACTGGCCGGCCCTTTTTTGCTTTTGTGAACCTGCAAGTCGATTGAAGGAGAGTAAACATCTCGTAAATATTGAAAGTATTCAAACATGAGTCCACAAGAAAAGTCAGTCTTATTAGACAGCTACACCATCAAAGGTCAACGCTAACCAGTGATTATAGGGCTCGACCCCGGGAGAATGTCACGATACTCTACGGCCATGAGCTCAAGAATGCGCCAGGAAAGTCCATTGTGACTATTGAACTGGATTTCCCTCCAAACGGCTACACTCCCCCTCATCGGCACAGCGGAGCCACCGTCATTGCGCTCGTGACTGAAGGAAGCATCTTGAGCGGTATGAATGGGAACCCGCCCAAGGTGTACCAGGCAGGAGAACACTTTTTGGAGCAGCCTGGTTGTCATCACACAGTGGGAGAGAACAATAGTGCGACTGAACCAGCCAAGGCGATTGTGACCTTTATTATCGACACGGAGATTGTCAAGGCGGGTTATGAAAACCTTACAGTTTTGGACGAATAGGTTCCGTGATTCATAATAGAATGCGGTCTCAATATACTGTATTAGCTGTGGAAATGGGAGTTCATGATGCTGGAAAGGGTAGCACAGCTACTCCTCTCAGACCATCAGTACTCTTGGCTCTGATACCGAAAATGACATTATCCTTGCTCAAATTCACCGTAGCGTTATGAATCAACCCGACATCGAGCACATGATCCCAAAACGGGGCATCCGTAGCTCTCCAGACCACTTCATAACTCGCCACGTCGTCTTCGCCCCCGGAAGGCGGGTCCCAGTAAAAGACGCTGTCATTGCTCAGCACCGTCGAGTTGACCCTGACATTTCTCGGCGCCCCAGGCGAGTTGGCCAGACTCCAGAGCGCCGCCGCATTGACGCGGGCGACGCGGGCAATAAAGTCAAAGTCGCAAAACTCGGGCAAGTCACCATACTGCTTGCCGCTGCCATCGACGCGGACGTCCTGGTGCTGGTGCGCAAAATCCTCATTGGGCTCGGTGAAGCGCGCGGCCGGGTATCCCGCCTCGAGAAAGGGCCGGTGGTCGCCGCCGCGGAGGTAGCGGTCCAGTCGGTACACGACCGAGACGTTCATGCCCGTGGCGGTATTTTCGGCGACTTCCTTGACCAGTCGCGCCAGGCTGCGCGCCGGGGTGTCGTTTTCGCCGCCAATCGTGAGGCGCGTGTCCCGGATACTGGAGTTTTCCACGCTCAGAGGCGGTAGTCCTTGTGCAAAGAGCCGGATCGTGTAGGGATCCGTTGTCCCATCGTCGGCCCGTGAGGACCCCACAATGTCGTTGGTAAACATGCCCTCGACATTGACTCGCGGCGTCGCATTGGCGTACGTCTGCGCCAGGTGTTGGGCTCCGTAGAGACCCTGCTCCTCCCCGGCCACGGCTACAAAGGCGATGCTCGCCCGGGGCTGAGGCAGGTCGGGTCGCGACATGATGCGCGCGAGTTCCAGGGAAATGGCGACGCCCGAAGCGTCATCATCGGCGCCGGGCGCATCCGATTCGTAGTCATTGACATTGGACACGCGGCTGTCGTAATGGCCCGAGACAACATACAGTCTCTCTGGTGTCTCGGTGCCCTTTAGGGTCGCGACAACGTTGCTAATATTGACGGGAAAGAGAATGCGGTTGCCGTCAGGCTGCTGTATGTAGCTGTTAAGGTTTACGTCAAGTCTGCCGTCACTGGCGTTGGCATATGTCTGGAACTCCGAGGCAATCCAATCCCTCGCCGCGCCAATCCCACGAGTCGTGTTTGTTTGCGTTGAGAGAGTGTGGCGAGTTCCAAAAGACACGAGTTTAAGTATACTGGCTTCTATTCTCGCGGGGTCAACCTGAGATAGGATCGAGACCAGGTTCTCTGAAGGCTCTTGAGGTAGGTTTGGTCCCCCGACCGTGGTGATGGGCCAGTTTGTGGCGTCGCAGGAGAGAATAGATGACGGCTCAATCTGTCGACCAAAGAGCTCCTCAATCGAAACTTGCGAGGAAGCAAGAGCACTTGTTCCCAGCAAGATGCCCGCGACTGCGTTTTTCGCCTTCATATTGACTGTTATCGATGAGACAATCACGATGCCATAGCTGTCCCGTGGACTTTTGGTAAGATTGAATCTTGTGAGCTTACCTTGGATCTTGACATGATATATACAATGTCGAAATATGGGTATCTATGCACGTTTGATAGCAAAACCCTGTCTATAACACCTTCACATAATGGAGGTTGCAGTTAATACTCAATGCCAAGACCTGCCGAAGAATTTAGGCGAGCCAATATGACCAATGAGGGCATTCCAAGATATGCAATACCTGCCACACTGCATACCAACGGTACATTACATCGTCATGATGCGGCAAGTCGTGATGTCGAGACTTTACGATCTCGAAGCATTCTAAATTTCGATATTTTGGGGTAGCATGTCCTTGAATACCTACCAAAGTTCTCCGTGCCAACGGAAGCCATTGCTAGTCAAGTTTACTATTGCCCCGTCTCCGAGGATGGTCTTCTTCAATTGAAATGACAATCAGGTAGTGGTACAGTTCAATTCAATATGTCCAAGATTGCTCATATCTCCTATACAGAACCAACTTGATAATGCCAGTAAGCATCATCGGGTATAGACTATCGCTCTTAATATGTACATGAAATAAGGTGTCAGTTCCGCAACTAATCGTTGAGACACATTTACTCGTAAGCCAAGATCTTGGCAACAGCTGCCTCGGCGGCAACCATGACAGTAGCCTGGAGGTTACCGGTAGGAAGGTCAGGGTGGATACTGGCGTCAGTGATGAACTGAAAAGAATGTTAGTCGCTTTCAAATGAGAAGAGAGAAGAGACACTTACCAGGTTGTCCATTCCGTACACCTTGGCGTTGGTGTCAACCACCGAGGTACCGTTCTTGCGGCCATCATCGGTACCCATCTTGGCGGTACCGACAAAGTGGTCACCAATGGTGAGAGTCTCGTAAATAGCACTGGTGTTGGTGGCAGAGATCAGTGTCAGACCTGTACCAGGAGCGGTGATGGCGTCCACCATGGACTGGATAAACATCTTGGCGGCTTGCTGATCGCCGGCCGTCTGCATGTAGGGGTTCGAAGTGACAATGGTGTTGCCGTTGGTGTCAATGCCCAGAGATCCGGACGAGGTAAGACCGTGAGTCATGTAAGAGGTGATGGTAAAGATGCCCTCGCCAGTAGGAGCACACGAGCCCTGGTAGTAGCGAGTAATGTTGTCGGCTCCGACGTTGGACGTGAAGAAGATGGCACGGTGCTTGCCCTCGGTGAGAAGACCCGAGTTGATAGTCTCGTACGGCTCAACAGAGGCATCTGTGCCGTTGAGAATGGCGTCAAAGTCGGCCATGCCAAAGGTTCCGTTGGTCTGGACCTGGATGGCAAAGATGGGGTGGTCCATCAGGGTGGCGCCAACAGGCAGATCAAGCCACTGGTCCTGGGGAGGAAGAGTGGAAACGTTGCTGACACTGACGTTCATGAGCTGGGCCTGGGGTCCGATGCCAGAGTTGTACAGAATACGGGGAGTGGACAAGGCACCAGCAGACAGGACGACTCTTCCGCCCTCGGCAAGTCCAATAGTCTTGCGTGTGCCGTTGCTAGTCTCGACCTCGACACCAGTCACCTGGGAGCCGGATCGCACGAGTCCGAGAACCTTGGTGTGGAGCTGAAGAGTAAAGTTGTCGAGTTCCTCGGCCAGAGGCAGGTATGTGCGGACCGGGCCGGCACGCTTGCCATCCTTGATGTTCCAGGCAGGGTAACTGTAGACCTCGAACTTTTCGTCGGGCTGCTCGCTCATGTCGACAGACTTCCAGCCGAGGTTGTCGAAAAAGTTGGACAGGATCGAGTACAATTGTTGGTCATATCTCTGGCCGTCGGCCGAGGGCAATGTCGTTCCGGGGTTGCGCTCGTACAGTCTTTCGGCAGCGGAAGCGACATCATCCCAGTTCCAACCCTTTGGCCACTTTTCAAAGTCGTGAGCGGGAGGGTGCACAAAGACCATGTAGTTGACGGTAACACCACCTCCCAACACGCAGGCTGCATAATTGGGCACGTCGGAGCAAATGTATTCGGTCCAAACATCGAGACCGCCAATGTCAGCCGACAGGCCAGGAACGTCAATCTCGGTCAAGGTGTCGTTCCAGCTGAGAGTGTGGTTCGATCCAGTTGCGGCCGTTGGTCCGGATCCTCGCTCAATCAAGAGAACCTTCTTTTGGGCCTCGGCCAGCCTCTCAGCAGTGATGATTCCTGCTGGTCCTCCGCCCACGACGATATAGTCATAGACTTCCTGACAAGTAGCCGACACACCAAGGGCCAAGCCCAGGGCAGCAGTAAAGCCTCTCAACAATGAACGTCCCATGGTCAATGATTTTGCAACTGTCGCGTCTACCGGAAAGAGGACCGACTACCCGATACAGTTGCGACCCGGTGCGTTATATAACTCTTGAGCCTCGAATCCATGGCAACTACAAACGAGTCATTTCTCCATCTCTCAGAGGATCTTGATTCTGCTCGATTCGACATTGGTGATTTACATAAGCCTGACAAACATCTAATCAATCATGTTAATGTGCACCATGTGGTGCTCCTACTAGTGGGACCCCGGGATGCCCGGTTTTCATCTCTTATTTCGAGTATACCTCCTACTACTTATGTAAAACCTCCGGGGAGTTTGCTCCACTTCTACAAGCAAGATTTTCTGGAATGCATGACACGAGTAAGATATGGCGTTTTTAACTTTCATCGTCATTGTTATCAGATCAGAATTTTTCAAAAGGGAATACCTGGGTTTAATTATGAGGCTCTTTTGCCCATGACATCATTTGAATATTTGTCTTGTTTCGCATGAATAGCAACGTTCATTTTCGACTTTATGCTTGCAGTGTGTACCCTTGGTATGCCGACCAGGTTCTCCATGCAGTGAGAAAATTTAATGGGGCTATTTTACCCAAGGGCATGGATATGGATCACTAAAAAAGCCTCGCCGAGACCCGATCACCACGAGAGGCGCGCGGGATGATACGTAGCTTGAGTTTATTCCGCACGGATTTATGACTAAGGGATGACTTGAACATTTGGCAGCAAATTTCAATACCGTGTGGATCGCCGTCAGGTGCCTTGCGTTCCTTGCGTTCCTTGCATTTCGTAGGGTTGCCGCGATCCATCCAACGCATTATGCAATTCAGCAAAATGCATGCAAAATGCGTGCAAAATAGAAAGTTATATAATACACTAGCCACAGCTAAGCCACTCTAAGCCACAAATATAGTATTTTATAGGTCTTCAGGGGGGTTAAATAAGGGGTTATATCGTTAATTGTATATAAAAAGTGGCTATTATAGGCTCCCGGGGGCCGGTTACAAAGTAGTATGCATAGGGTCCAGCATAAGGGGGTTTAATCTACCATATTACCAGCTCCCGGAAACCGGCGGAATACACCTAAATCAGCCCTAAATAAAAGCTTTACGTATAATAGCTATAAAAACCTATAATTAATAAACTCTAATTTTTTTTATTAATTACCGCCTTAATAAGCCTATTTAGGACTGCTAAAATAACCTCGTTTTTAAATTTTAATTTATATAATTTATTTTTAAGTAGTTATAATTCTAGCTTAACGTTATTTTGCTATTATTTACCACCTAAAGCCTATTTGTTTATATAGATAAAAATTAATTAATTAGCTAAATTAGGGCGCAGCCTATTACGCGTATTATTATATAGGTAATTTATCGTTAAAAAGGATCGTTTATTAGGCACACTATTCGTAATTATGCTAAATAATCGTTTAGCAATTATTGCGATTTAAACTCCCTCGGCTTTATAAAAATCCCAGAATATAACGACGCTTATACCGTAATTCTAAAACTTTTTATTATTACTAAAATAATTACGGCGATTCCTAAAGCTAAAATAATCGTTAAAAACGATCTTATAAAACACGCCCGAAAGGCAGTATTATTCGAAAAACTTAAAGATTTGCTATTATATACTAAAGGGAACGAAGGCTATAGCACTTATTAAAGCAATAAAATTAAGCATATATATAGCCTAATTAATAATTATAATTTGCTTAGTTTAGCGAATCGTAAATATTTTATTAACCTTAGCCTAATTAATTAACGGATATAAGATTTTTAATGCCTATAAATTTTCCTATATAGCTATTTATCGCCGGGTGATAAATCCGACGTATACGCGGTTAAATTCCGATAATTTTTATTGCTTAAAAATAGGTTTTAATATACGGATCATTATATCTAATAAATCCCAAAATAGCGTGCTTATAATTATATTAAATACCCGGGATAGCTTTGCTTTTTTTTCGTTATCGTAGTAAATTTATTATTATATATTTAAATTTATTATTTTAATACGCTAATTTTGCAATACTAACTACACTTTTTTAATAAAGTTAAAGGCTTTAATTTAAGAACCTTAGCGAATTTTAATTATAGCTATAAATATAAAAACTTTGCCTTAAATAGCCATTATTTCGTCCTTTAATCGGGCTAACTAAAGCTTTAAATAAACGAAAAAACTAATTAGTTTTATAGCCTAACTAAATATTTTTTTAAAGCTATTAATTTTAAAAACGTTATATATTAGCAGCTAAGTGCCGTAAAAATCGCAAAAAATCCAAAAATAATGCTTAAACTCGGGAAATTGCAATATTTGCTATAAAATAGCCCGTACGCTATTATAAGTATTTAAAATAAAGGCATTAACTTTTTGTGGCTTATCTTCCGTTAATAATAAAACCTTTTTATATATAATTTTTGCTATATTTTCGGCTATATAGGCCTCCGCGCTTATATTAATATTACGCTAATATAAAAAATCCCCTTTAAAAAAGTAATAAAAATATTAATTATACGGTTGCTAAATATATCGTTTAATCCGTTATAAATAATATTAAAAAATAAGGAATTCTCGATCCGGGCTGCCACCTTCGTTATCGTAAATTTATATATATAAAGGATTAATTTCTCGATTAACTAAATCCTCCCTAATAATATCCAGGCTGGCTAATAAAGCTTTAATAGCTTTAATATCTTAAAATCCTCGAATAAATAAATAAAGCGGCCGCCGTAAGCTATAGCCTTAGCAGCTTAAAAATCTAAGGCATCCTTTTTATTAATAATTAATTGCCTAATATATATAAGCAATTTGCCTTTATTTTTAACTTTAGCTTTAAAGGCTTTTTTAAAGCGTGCTTCCTTTAATAGCTTATATAAAATCGTTAAATAGGCTTTTATACGCATAAAAAACGCTATAGCTATATAGCCGCAATATTTGCATTAGGCTCGATTTCCCTTTTATTTTTCGTCTTTAAAAGCAGTAAAATAACGCTATATATTTAAATTTTTTATAAATATAATAAATAACAAAATAATCGCATTAACGAAAGGAATTAATTAATGCTATTAATTTTTGCTTTTTTTATTATATTCGTAATATTTTTTATTATTAAAAAAAATAAGAGTATTTTACGGTATAAAAGTGGTGATACAGGGGTATTTTTAGCGTATTTTACGCATTATGCAATTAAGTGCATTATATGCGTATAAACCGTGGTTTTGCATATAAACGGCATCCCTAGCATTTCGGCATTTGTCTCGATCTTTGCCTGTTCAAGCCGAGAACCGCAAACGGTTATCGATAGTCCAGGCCTTGGCTACAGGCCGCATAGCATCATCATGTGCGCTATAATGGCTGGGCAGTGGGCCATTATTTCCCGCGCGCGAACGCTAAGATCACTCGGCGGTTTTGGCTCTCCGAACAACGGATGTTGCGCGCCGTACCGACGTTGCCGTACTCTGTACTCTTCGTATCGCTTTATCGGCCTCTTGCCTAGTTGGATTGATGAGCCAGGGAGTGAAAGGGGTCCAATGTCACCAACGGTGTGATTCTGGAAAAGAATTCTTCCTGAACATGATTGAACCAAGATGGATTTGTCAGTCCAAGACGGCTGCAGAGTAACATGAGGCACGATGAAATGAAAAACAATTGATAATGAGCCATGTCATTGAAAAAATCAATCCAATGTGTCTTATTTCGAGGAATTGTCTCTAAAATGAAATTTCCAACTCAGACTTTCCCACGATAACCTAGTGTGCAAAACTTGTTCAAGATCCCAGCGGTCCAGGGCCCGAGGGGCCAGTGGAGAACATCTTGTAAGCACTGCGAAAGGCGTCGCTCTGAACGTCTAGCGGGACTTCGACTCCGTCGGGCCAGAGAAAAACTATAAAGTATGAGTATAAACATCAACCAAGTGACAATAATGTGGCCATCTTACCTTCTGCCCAAAAGGCATCAACACTACCCTCCTTGGTAGCAAAGGTCGTGGAGCAGACATTGTGGGTAGTCTTTTCCTCGCTGCCGCAATGCGCCGGTTCAACATAGCGCCCGTTGGTCTGGGCCTCAATGTAATTCTTCTCGGTCAAGGTGCCACAGGTGGTGATCATTTTTGGGAAAAAGACCCATTTGCTCGCATAGTCTGGACTGCCGCTGGCCTGTCTTTGCACCGTCTTGGCCTTTGTATCGGCCTTGGACCCTATAGATGATAGTGTCAGTAAAAGAAAAAGTGCAGTCAGTGATGCCTGGGAGAAAGGGACATGAACGCACACTGGAAGCTAGCACCGCCGCCAATGACTGATTCGTACGATGCCTCCAGTCCGAGCGAGAAGCCATAAGACACTGTAGTCTCTTGGCCTTCCTCGAGATTGATACCCTTGCTGCCGGGTTGCTGAAGCTCTCCGAATTTGCCTGGGGCAGTCTCCCAGCGACCTACAAAGCCAACGCGTTTGACCTCGCAGTCTATCAAAGAACATGTCAGCTAGTCCCGAACACTGACTTGGAAAACCGACCGAGGACGGGTGGGTAGGCACTTACAGACTCGGCATTGGTTCTCGTTTACTGTAATCATGTCCTTGGTTCCGCATCTCGAACCATTGTCTTCGAGGACATGACCCGCGGGTTTGTCGCAATCAAAACGTTCTTTGCCAGTGAAATCATCACCGCAGGTATCTCTGGTTGCAAGCGAGAAGAGGTTTCCATTTGACGCGAGCTGCGGTAGACTCAGAGCTGAGCCTACCGCGCTCAAGGCGAGAATCACTCGGTTGAAGTGCATCTTGAGAGGCCAAGATGAAAAAGTACGCGCAAAGTTTGATGAACGTAGATTGAAGTAGTTGGTTCGGTAATAGAATGAGTTTGTTAATAAGTAGTTCTTGTTCGCCTGTGTGAGATTTTGCTGTCTTTTATAGATGATATCCAGTATTGATCATTAATGACAATCATGCCATTCATGAAGCAACTTTGTGTTCATAACAGTCCAATGATATGACAATGTTCAGGATTTAGAGGATTACTCTTGGTCGTTTTCAAGTCCAGCATGTTGTGCAAAATCTACAGAATATCTAAATTTGAACATGCGACTGGGCCTCCAAGCCACTTACGATTGTCCGCTATCATCTAGAGGTGATTGTTGACAAGACAGAATCGCGGCATAGCCTCTAATGACCAGTGCTGATGAAGAAAGATCTGCGAGCAAGACTATAGTCGCTAGGTTAGAATCCGTAAAGTATCATATCAGCCAATGCCACAAAGGAAGACCAAGGGTAGAAACTTGTGTTTGGCCAATCCTACAGAGCCCAATATATCTCAACAGCATCCTATTATCAAGTTCATGAATTGATAGTGGAATAAAAGTTGATTTTCCCGACAGAAATGGTCAGATTTCTTTGACTCAAGGGCAGCGAAACAGTTCGAATGCTTGCAGGGTTTCTTTCATTGAGCTGGCGACACTTGGCTACCACATTCTTGTCCCGGCTCGAGTGAAGAAAATGCCTATCTAATGTGCTCAAGATGCTCTGAATCGTGTGTATCATTATTGTCGCATAAGCCTTTGTCAAGTCTGCTGAAGGTCTGATGATTTTGACGTCAGGTTTAGAAGTCAGGGCACAGTGCTCATGTCATCCCCCAAACGAGTTGAAACATTAAATTCTATGCCAGCTTGGGTTCAATGACTGATTAAAAATCATCTTGACCCAATCCTTCATGACATGCGCCAAGTATATTTCAGAAAGGGGGTCACTGACATGTTGTGCTTGATCATATCATGCAAATACTTGGCATTTCGCCTCATATGCATAGCCTAGTCACCACGTTCCCATAGCCTTGGCAAATGCAAAAGGGTTTGCTTGTGATTAGAAATCTATGATATGATAATATTTGTAAAGCATTCATATTTAGCAAAGACGAAGACGGCTAAAATACTTCCCGATTTGTCTTCTTTTCAACATTTCCATTTGCTCAGTCGTACATCACAATGTCTCGAACACTCAACATCGAAATATACCCTGTCAGTTTTTATTTTTAGGATTTCCATGTACGACTAAAGTCTTTCCTCCATTGTTGAATATCGAGACTAGATTGGATGTTGATCATGGCAATCGATGGTGTGTTGACCATGGCAACAGAGAAGGAATGTGTAACAAAGGGTGGTGTCACTAATCTTAAGACGCAACCTCATCGGGAGCAGTTCAATAAAGAGCTGCAATACTCCATGGTCCAATGTGTTCATCATGAAATCAAAAATTTGGAGCCCCAAAAGACAGTTCAATATGTAGAATTGGGTCAACATGCCTGTTCTTTGAGGCAACCCCAGCCCATACAGTGTGAGGAGAAGTTGAGCCGACAGAGATGCCCTGTTTGAACAATAGTAAATCCTCGAGGCAGCGTTACATTCTGTTGTTCGCACAGTGTCACATTCCCTGGCCTCTCGAATTGCCTGCATCTTCCATCCTTCAGCTCTGCCAGCGCATCTTTGAAGACTTCAGCCGCACCTATATCCCTGCTGATAATATGTGTCGCCAAGATCCTCATGTAAAAGCTACAACGAGGAAAAAGACTGTTACACAACTATGGAGCCCCAGGAAACTTTTCAAGTCAAGCATATTTCGCCATTTACAGTCATGGAAGAGTTGAGCGATGCCGACTTTACCTCTGTGCCGTTGGATGAACCAGGCTTTTTTGAGGCCGCAACAAATGAGCAGGTATCTGCTGATGGATTGCTTTCCCCGCATGAACCTGCGACGCTGATATTCCAATACTCAGGGCGAACATGTATCCCGACACGGCTCAATCAATTGGTCTGATTTTGATGGATTTCTTGACCTCAAAGTGAGTGCCGATCATGACCGTTGGCTCTAATTGTGTTCTGAATCATACAGGGATCATACGAGTTTCCAGTAATGTCGGAAGCTGTCAGAAATAACCGGCCTTCGCTTCGAGTCATGTAGGAATATGTTGTTGCCTAGGCATTTCCAGTGCTAATGATCCAAGCAATGTACCTCTGGGAAAGTCTTGGGACAAAATGAACATGACCAGAGATGATTGGGACCGCCTGCAGTCAAAATTTGAGCTTCACGAGTCGACAGTCTACACCATTGTCGATTTGACGGGCGCTTTCGCCACCTACTTTTATAGGGCAGCCGACAGCTCTCGTTCTGTTGAGCGCATCAGTCAAGTTGCCAAACTACATGTAAACTTGATGCAGCATTGATAACATATCAATAGAAATTGTCATTAAAGTTGCAAACAAGATCACGATTGGGTACGAGGCCCTATCGCTGGCGTTTGACCTCAAGACATTGGCCACTAGAGTATTGCTCCACGGTGCCATGCCGCCGCAATGGAAGGATATTGTCCGACTCTTGTACAATTCTCTTCACTTGTGCCCTCATCCACTGTTGCTGCCCGTGTTGGTGTTTGCAAGTCACCGCAGGAACATGGAGCGTTACCGAACCCACATTGACAAGTCCATCCTGGCGCTGGAACAAGAGACGGGCTTTGGCGCGTCTGGATTCTTAGTCACGGCCTCCAATGCAACCTCGGGCCGGCAGGACTTTCACATTGAGTCGGCCCTGGTGCGGCTCCAGTCTCAGCAGACGGAGCTGGCTACCGTCATCAACATTTCGCGGTACAGTGAAAGTTTGGCCAGCTTCCTCATCGATGCAAATATTCAACTGAGCGCAGCTCTGGGTTGGCAAGACCATGCATCCGTCATGAAGGCCGAGGACGGGGTTTTGCACATGCTTGTCTTGGCACAAAGTCAAGCAAAGACTTCTACGAGTGTGATACAGTCTCTCAAGGAACGGGTGCAAAGTCAGACAAATCTGGTGAGTTTCAATGCCTGATTAAAGGCAATGTCTACCCACTGACATTTTCGTAGATCTTTAGCTTGATATCGTCTGAAGAAAATAGAATCAGCCGTCGCGTGGCCGAGGAGAGCGCCAAGGTTGCCATCTCGAGCAAGCGGGATAGCATGGCCATGAAGACAGTGGCGGTCCTCACCATGATATTCTTGCCTGGGACATTTGTAGCAGTAGGTTCTGGTTCACCGGTGGAGAGCGTTCTCGGATTGACGTGGCAACCGTAGGCGTTTCTGAGCATGCCGCTTTTCGAGTGGAATGCCGACACTGGAGCATATCCTTCCTCTACTCCCTTTCAATGGGTATACTGGGCCATAACTCTACCGCTAACAATTTTACTCATGGCCGGCTGGCGGGCTTGGTGGGCGATTGAGGAGAAGTCGTGGCGATTGGAGCTCAAACAAGCCGAGGCGCAAAATCGACAGAGATTATCGGCGCGACCAAACACGGGGCGTACAAGCGCACTGGCGCCTAGGCTGTCTGATGTATCGGACATATCTATGGAATCGCGATTGGTACGATGGCAAGATCTGCGCCTGCGCAATCTCATAGCTCGAGGCCGTTGAGACGCGTCTCACCATATTTTCTTTTCTTTTAGCGTCTGTTTCAGCGAGCGACACTGCTATTTTTCTGGATAACAAGACGCGTCGCTAATAAAAGTATATTTGCTTTTTTCTTTTTAAATACATATTTTTTTTTCGGGTTTTTAGTCATTCCAGTGGAGGCAATTAGTTAAAGCTTAAAAACACTTATGCTAAATATGGGATAAAGGTAAATCAAGCCTGTGCGCGACGATAAGTGGGCACCGTTATGGACGGCAGAGTATATAAGACCAGCATACATTGGCAATACTTAAAATCTAAAGACTTGTCTCTGGTTTTGCGACACAGGGCCGCATATACCCAGCCTATACTCTAAGCATACCCACATTTTGTGAAAAGAGACAAACCTGCCAAAACATTGTTTCTTGTTCCGGCATCATGAGCGATCGGTCCGCAATCCATCTCGAGTATAATCTGTGGGTCAAGAGTATAGGCTAATCATGTACAGAATCTCTGAATCCGTAGTGGGAAACCCGCAAGTCAACCACTTTGGTAAGTCGTATATCTGGATCATCATGTATTTGCACAAACTCACTAACCCTCAGTCAATAATGCTGTTGAAAACGCCGGGGTCAAGAGCCTTCATGGTTGGCACTTTGGTTTGTTCACCGGCACCCGGCACCATCAAGCTCCTGACACTTATACGGTTAGGACCGATTCCGTATGCCAACGACGGCTGGATCCCCCCTCGTATGTCATATTAATACGTGAGATAAATGACTTGTTACCAATAGATAATAGGTCAAGTTGCCGCTGCCGAGGCAGGAACAGCTATTCCCATAGTTAGCAACAATGACAATGCAGGTGCGCATTCCAGGATCCGCGGATGAGGCCAATCCGTGACACTGATAACAATAGATGATACGCGTCCCCACGATGCCGAAGTCCTCTCACTACTCAACCCTGGTGTGTAAGTGAGCAAGTCTCTGATCAGATGGGGTTCATTTTGATTAATATCGGACCTAGCTGCTGCATTGATCTTGATGGTCGTGGTACAATGTGTGGTGTCACCTTCAAGAGCCAACCCTCTGTGTGTGCACATGTCGGAAGAGGATCTCCAAAGACACGGCTGATATCGTGTAGCTTCGACGTCATTATCGACAATTCCACCCCGGAGCCCGTATGTACACGGTCTCCTAGGACAACAGTATTGCTCATGCTAACACAATATAGTTGTCAGTGTTCGACGCGCCATGATCTCCGTCCCCGAGCGCCTTGCCGGCTTCAAGTAGGTTATGCCATGACACGGACAAAAGACACACGAAGCTCATGACTTATAGTGCGTTGAAGCATGTAGTCTTGAACAAGATTTGGCGCAACGCCTCGTTTCTCAAGGAGCCTGGGTCAGTCTGGATACTGTGTGTTGGACATGTCGCATGTGCTGAGACGATATATAGACGAGGTCCTCGCGGCGGAATAATTGACGAGTACGCTACCGCTCTCGAGTATCTTGCGTATGTAAGTCCCAGAATATGGCTGATACACTTTCGACTAATACCGCATAGCGCGACCGATGCCAAATTTGCCGCCAGATGGGGAACCCTTTTCCACCGCGAGGTGAGAGCTGCAGGAAGTGTTCTTTGGCACTTGATCGACTGACCATTTTCAGGGTGTGTTTCGCCTGAGACCAGCACGTGAAGAATATCAGGCCGACTTGCCAAGAGGTCAGCGACCAGCGTCCAGTATGCAGCCAGACACCCGGATCCACGACCCCTTGATCAAGCCTTCCGTGTCTACGGGATACGATTCTGGCTCGGATACACCCATCGTCACTCAAGCACGTCGAGTTAAACGCGGTGGCCGTACTCGGCACAGCCCCAGTCCAGTTGAATCTCCCGATCGACGTCAGAGTAAAGCGCAAAGACAACCAGCTGCTTCTGCCGGTCGCAAGCGTATTGTAAGTCTACCCTGGCGACAGTCATGAACAGGCGCAAGACAAGAGCTGATAATGAAACAGCGAACCAATTCCGCCGATGGTACGACTCCCTCGAGAGCGATCTTGCTAGATTCCAGTCCCTCGCGTTCAGAGCGTTCCTATCGGCCAATATTGAACACAGCCAATGCCCGGCACTGCACGAATACGATCACGGTTGGAGGGAATCAATCAAATTCGTCTCGAGCTGCCAGCGTCTCGAGTACTGAGCCAACGGATAGTGATGCATCATGGGCTCAAGGCTGATGGGTGTCCAAGGCTAGTAGGTTGATGTCACCAACACTTCTATATCTCCCCCAACAGTCAATGCCACAGGATCTCTTAGTTTCGTGGGGATCGAATAGAAGAATCAAGTCAGGGAACATGTCACAGTTGGGTTCATCAAGAACGAGTGCTTATTGTACGATCGAATTGCCACTGTATTGAAATATGAACTTTTCCTGTAGTGTACCTGATTCAGGCATGTTGAAAACTTCTGCGGCAACAAGGCCGAATACTCCCAAGGGAATGTTCAAGCTTTTTATGCGCCTGTCCTGCTCTCAAATTCATTGTTTGATCCCGCTCTCGACAATCTAATCAAGGTCAGTCCATGGTCTTCATTATGGGACTTGAGCGTTGTTCACCTTCCATCTTAGACTTCGTCTTGCTCATTGATATCATCATCGTGATGCTCGGCCTCGGTTGGGCCGGGGCAGGGGTGAAATTGGCGTGCTGCTTGCGTGGAGCCCCATTTGATGGGGACGCCATTGTAGTAAAAAGGAACATCCATGGCGATGCCCTCTTTAGCTGCTCTTGGTTGGGTCCTCCAAGAAGAAGAAGTTGCCGCTCAACTTTTGCTCTTGGTCCAGTTGAGAGTCCAGCTTGTTGATACGAGGACGGTAGTTTTGAGTGTCACGACGGAAAGTGACATCCAAGGCCTTCAAGAACTTGTTGCAACCAGTAAGGAGAGACTCGGGCTTGTTGGCGTGGGCGTCGATACCGGGCTGACCGTCAAAGACAATGACACGGTCGGCAAGGTACGTGGACATGATGAAATCGTGCTCGACAACAAAAGCCGTCTTCTTGGTGTTCATGATCCATCGCTTAATGACCTTGGAGGCCACGATACGCTGCTCAGAGTCCAGGTAGGCACTGGGCTCGTCAATGACGTAGACATCAGCAGGCTTTCCGAGAGCCAGGACAATGGCGACACGCTGAAGTTCACCACCGGACAAGTTCTTGACGTCCTGGTCAATGAAGCTGTCCAGTTGCAGAGGCTTGACGACCTCGGTCTGGAACTGGGGAAGGAGGAAGGCGGTGCGGATCTTCTTGAAGAAGAGCTGGCGGACGGTTCCCTCAAACTTGGGGTTGATGGTCTGCGGCTTCATGGAGATGGACATTTCGGGCATCTTGGCGGCACCGTCGGGCTTGAGCGCACCTGCCAACATCTTACAGAAGGTGGTCTTTCCAGTACCGTTCTCACCAAACATGACAATGATTTCAGAGTCAGTAAAGTCACCAGCGTCAATCTTGAGGTGGAAGTCGCCCTGGGTCTTTTCCATGGTGGGGTACTTGAAGGCGCGCGACTTTTCGTTCAGGTACTCGTCTGCGCTTTCGGCCATCTTGAAGGTCAGGGACTCTTCACGGAAACGCAAGTTCTCAGTGGGAATGTAACCGTCGAGGAAGATGTTGATACCTTCACGGACAGAGTAGGGAAGGGTAACGACACCGTAGACACCGGGCTTTCCGTACAAGACGCACACGAAATCACTAATGTAGTCAAGAACACTCAAATCGTGCTCAACAACAATAATGTAGTTGTCGTCCCGGATGAGAGATCGGATCATGGTAGCAGCCTTTAGTCTTTGCTTGATATCAAGGAAAGAACTAGGCTCGTCAAAGAGGTAAATGTCCTTTTGCTGAACACAAACGAGACCAAGAGCAAAACGTTGCAACTCACCACCAGACAGGTGGGAAATGTCACGGTCGTAAATGTGTCTCAGCTCCAAAACGTCGAGGACGGCATCGAGGTTGCCCATGCTGGCATCGGCCTGCTTGGCAAAGATGGCGCGGACGCTGCGCTCGGTACCACGGAAGGCCTTGGGGATCTGGTCGACATATTGGGGCTTGACGACGGCGTGAAGATCATCCTCGAGCAGCTTGGTAAAGTAGCTCTGCAATTCAGAACCACGGAAGTAGCGGATGACATCAGCCCAGTCGGGGGCATCTTCGCCCAATCGGCCCAAGTTGGGCTTGAGCTTACCGGCGAGGACCTTGAGCGCGGTACTCTTTCCGATACCGTTGGTTCCTACGAGACCAAGGACTTGACCGGGACGGGGAGTGGGCAGACTTTTGACTATGTCAGACAAGGTCTCGATCTGGGGACAAGAAAGGATCATGTAGCTTACCGGTGAAGCTTGAAGGTGTTGGGACCGTATCGGTGGGTGACCATGGAATCCAGGTTGGTCGGCAAGTTGATAATGTTAATGGCACCAAAGGGGCACTTTTTGGGGCAGATACCGCAACCAACACATCTGGAGGTATCACGTATTAGCGACCCATATATCTTGTCATGTACGGCAGGGTGGACCAGAGGCCAGACATGGAAAGAGACAACTTACAGCGACTCGGAAATGAAAGCAAGAGAAGAAGCCGGAGAGACCTCAATACACAGCTTTCCACTGCGGACGACGGGACAGGACTTGCGACATTCCTGCTTGCACTTCTTGGGCTTGCACTTGTCACTGCTGACAATGGCGACACTATGGGCAAGTGGTTAGTTGGCATTTGCGCACTTTATTTCCTTGGGTATTTCCTTGTCGGGTTCGTACCGAGTGAGTTTGTCGGCCATGGTGAATGGTGGCGATGATGGGGTATGGCTCGAATCGAAGAGGGTCGTGAGTTTGGTCGGTCGCTATCACCAAATTGTGTATGTCCTCTTGGCTGGGAATGTCCCGGAGACTGATCGAGCGATGCTAGAAAATTTTCGAGCAAAGTCGAAGGGGGAGAGACGTCGTCGCAGATCAACTGGCAGTTTCGGGGAACGACGATCAGTGGTTTGGTTCAGGCCACGAGCTGCTAAAACTGGTGCTTGACCCCTCCATCTCGAGCCCCGCTCCATTCACCTTTCTGCCCAGTTTCTAGAGCCCTAGCACTAGGTTTGGGCGCACTGAAAATTCGGATTCCCACATTTAGTGCAGGGCGCAGGCTAAGCGATGAATAATAGACCCTAAATGATTCGTCAAGCCACACTTGAGCCACATTTTGACGTAGTTCCCCTGCATGCTTGGAGAGCATAATTCCATGACGATGCATATCATAGAGGTCAGAACTCAGCATGCATACTTGCATAAAAAGCAGCCTTTTAAGAGAGAGTCTGCACAAACATCAATTACTTCTTGCTGTGCCGTCGTTTGACCGCTCAGTAATCACTTGCAGTCATGAGAATATGGAGGTGAGTTACGAGTGACCAACCCCTTCGAAAGATCCAATATTTCTCTCAATAGCCAACGAAATCAACCCCGCTACCAATTACACATCAAGCAAAGTCCAGCGGAGCGCCAAAGATCAGCCACTAGCACTAGCACCTTCATATCCTAGCCACCTACGTGGTATAACAGCGTCTATACCCCTCATATATTCACCAGCAAACCAATCATGTGTTGTGATATTTAATCTCTATACTTGATGGGTTGATTCGTACCTTGATTTGTTCCTTCAACTCGTCCCGCTTGCTCAAGTGTCCAGCTTCACAAGCCTGCTCACAATTGGAACCACGAGCCGGGAAAATCATCACGAAAGAATGGCAAATACACAGATCCAATTCGACTCATGGTGCTCATCGTTCACAGCTATCCAACTAATGTGCTAGCCTTCATATCCTTACGCGGACCTATGCTTGGAGCCGCTGCCAAAGCGTCTTTATCCAGAAGCAAAGGAAACCTGGACATATAGAGGCGGCTGACATGACCGCCGATGAATTAATGCATTTCATTTACAGACTTTACAAGAGTACAAGTCCAACTTGCTCGTACATCCAGGGTCCTGTGCTATTCTTGGGTCTCGAAGATGTGCTTTCTCTCCGCAAAATGGGATACTGACCGATTTGCCCTCCACAAATGCTCTCCCTAGAGAATTTTGCAGGCAAATTGGGAGATTTCCGAAAGCTGTATTACATTAATTGGGTTGATACCCAAAAGATCCTGTGTCCAGGCCTTGCAAGGTCGCCAACATAGGGTCACCTGGCTATGTTTCCTGTTCGGCATCATTATCTGCTGTTATTTGGAAGCGTTCTTTCGTGAGAGCAACAGAATGTGCATTGGTTCAATCGTCAATGTGCAGTCATCGTTATCCCATCTAGTATCTCGTCACATCATTCACAAGGGTGCAAAAAATGTTTAAGTTTTCTGTCTTCTTCTTTTCTTACACGCCCTTCTCCAAAGGACACCCTGTGCTTGGCAGTAACACTATCAAATGCAATGCGAGTTCTAGCTGGATTTTATAGGAATCAACGTAGCCTCAATCCAGTCTGATTATCCGTTTTGCTTTGCCACTCAACCTGTAGCCAGGCCTCAAAAACAACCGCTCATATTTCATTCCCTCATTCCCTCAGTGGCACAATTATGACACCTTGAGAGCCGCCTTCTCCTTAAATGCAATGCAGTACTTCCCCGAGTATGGAAGTCTACCGAGGCGGTGATATCAAGCCGTTTCCTCTCTTGCATCAGTCCGTGTCCGAGTCTGACTCTTCGTTGAACTACAGGGCCTCATCATCGTGAACCACATTGGCCATTGCATTCGAAAACATGCTTTCAAATTCGAATGCATTGAGACCCTCGGCTGTTGAATACATGGACTGAAGTATTGCCAATGGTATAGAGTCGTACTCTCCACTCCTCTCCAGAGTGTTGTCTGTTTGGGTCCCTATTGCAGTTTTTGTGGTGCAATTCTCATGAAGAGATGTGTGATCTTGCCATAGCGTGTTTTGAAAGTCTACAACGAGCTCCTGAGCCGTCTCGGTGATATCTTCTGCATTGGGCAGCGGCCATAGGAAATTCACGGTCAAGTTTCGAATCATGTGGCCCAATGTGTGCGCCTGGCAATTTAGTCGATCCTCTCTCACAGGCTGATTGCAAAGATACAGACCAGTGGGATCAGCATCGTTCATTAGAGCATTGATCGCATTGCGAGTTGGCGTTAAGATGCTGTTTATGTCGTTCAACCGACCGAGGCGAATGTGGTCTAAGAGAGATATGATGTCAGTCTGGCTCCAGTACCCAAATCTATTGCTCTGAGTCTTACCTGCAACGCCGTCGGGCTCAAGAACATGGCGAAATAGGTGATGGTTGGGCTCAAGATGCCAGGTCAAGTAACGGAACATAGTCTGGTACAGTTCCAGATGGCCGAATTCGCTAGCAATCCACATCGACTTCTCAAGCCGCTCATAAAAAATGGATGTGTCCCTGGATTCCTCTTCTGCCTCCCAGGACATCAGCAAATTACACCATTGTGCCATGAATGGTCGGAAATGTTGTGTCATTAGGTATTTATTCGCAAGAACGACCAATGAGTACACATCATCCACAAATTTGCCCTCAGGACAGTCTTCGCGACGTTCTTTGTCAATGTCCGCATAGATTTCTTTGAGACTCCCATGTGCACGATGGAGCAGCATCTGCATGGCCTTGGGATCATCTTCAGTGAGTTCGATAGTTGTCTGGGTAGCCTCGCGGAAATTGCCAAAAAGCATTGCCTCCATGACTGGAGACGACCGTGCCAGAGACCTAGAGCAAACGCGAAAGGCCATTGCTTCCGTGTGTTGATGATCTCCATTGGCCTTGATCTTGCACTTGTGCTTGCCGACAAGCAAGATCAGATCACCGCGCTTGTCAATGTCAATGGTGGCGACAGAGGGCTGGTACAGAAATGCGCATCGCGAGGGTTCGACCTCCATCGACATGTCTAATTCGTCATTGGATGCCATGATGATGTCGTAGATGCTGGTGTGGAAGGATTTGCGAGGTCGTTGAAGAAGAGTCAAAGAATGTGAAGTGGTTGTGATGAGGGATACCGGTAATGCAAGTGCAGTGGCATTTGCTAGGCAGCTGCACTGGCTCGATCTTCTTCGCCTTTGGATAGGTAAGTAATTGAAACCGGCTGCTGCCTCGAGAAGGCAAGAAAAGGCGTCGATCGAGAGGAGGAAAACAATCCCAGGCTTGACTTGGATAGTTGCAAGTGGAAGGCTGTCATTTGCTGAGACGCAAAGACTGACGAACCAGAGGCAAGTACGCAAACGCCAGCGCGTGACTTCCTGTTTCAGTCGAGAAAGTTCGTTTGCTTAGTAGTCTATCACATTGAATTTTGCTTGCTGTAGATAGTGCACATTCCGTTACGATGGTCAAGCAACCGCAGCACTTGACAAAACAAACTTGTGTGAACCCGAGCAAGGTAGAATCATTCGCCTTGAGATAGGACAGATGAAATACAAATTGTCTGTTTCTATACTGTTTGCATCTACCAAAACTAAGTATACAGCAAAGCATAGATTTCACTTCACTACGGCCGACTTCTGCTTTTTGCTCTCGGCAGTTTCCTTCCAACACTTTCGAAACCAAGTCAACAGCCCCCAACGTCATGTGGTGCTTGACACTGATGCTTTGATATTCAACTTTTAGATCACTCTCATTGTGAAAATTCTGAAAAATAAGCGTCTTTTTCTTTTCTGGGTAGAATATGCAGTATGGCTATAATATGTCATGTTCGCAGCAAACAATTAGAGTCGCAATGCTGGTGCTGCAGTCGATGGCAATGAAGCATTGAGCAACCTCATCTGCACCAAAGGGCGAGTCTACTTTCAGGCCAACGTTACAAACTTTGAATTTTTTTTCTTCTTTAAATAGCTATCCAATCGTGAGAAATTTAATAGACTTGCACAATATGTGAGTTCGTTATTCTGGAAAAACAATGTACCATCAGACACTGCCTTTCTACCGTACTATGGTAGTGGATGCCTTGATGAATTGTCGGAGCTAAATTTCCCCTGTACCATGATTGAACAGCTGGTGACAGTGGTTCGCCCAGCGCTTATCAGTGGGCTAGCTGAACCCAAAGATCCCCTGGCTCAACAATGATCAGCACATGGTAGCAACAGCGACACTTTTTGCTGAGTTCCGTCCATTTACCTCCAGAAACAAGCATGGAAGCTGGGCGAGCGGCTGAGCGCGTAGCTTTTGCTTGCGAAGCTTGTCGCAAGCGGAAGCGCAAGGTAATGGCACTGCCATTCTTATCGCTGGACCCAAGCTAATGTGGGTGACGACAAGTGCGACGGCATCACTCCCAGTTGTTCTTGGTGCCTACAAAAGAGTATCGCGTGCCATTATGTCCTTCAAAGACCTAAAAAGTGTGCATCATTCTTGCATTTACGCATGGTAAAATTACTGACTTGTAATACCACAGACCAAAGCTCGACTACAATTACGTGAATGGCTTGGAGACTCAGATTGAGCTGTTAAAGGAAGAAGTCTATCGCCTAAAGGGATTGTGCCAGTCCGTACCGCAATCGCAGGGCATGCCTGATACATCGGACAATTCATTGCAAGATGGCAACCCTCGCACATCAAAAGACGACTCAGCAATCAATGACGTGAGCTCTCTCATGTGGCGACTCAAGATTGGGGATAACGGCGAGAGCACCCTCATCGGTCCTTCGGGGAATCACTGCTTCTCGAACACGATTGACGATTCCACTCAAACCAATGGTCATGCCACACAAGAAGTGATTTTGAATCAACGCCACGAGATGGATCACACCAGATTGATATTACTGTTCTCCAAGTACATCAACCCAACTTTTCAATTCCTTGATCAGGAGACGTTGGCAAGCCTCACAAACCACGCGTCGCAGGAGCCCAATTTTCTCGCATGTTCAGTGCTAGCTGCTGGAAGTCTCTACGCCGAAGAAGTGGAAATCAGAAGCTACGGCAATCATCTTGCATCTAGAATAGAAGCCAAGAGCTTAGAGACTTGTCGACAGTCCCCTAATCTGGCCACCATCCAATCTCTGGCAATCATGTGTTGGCGGGAACTGGCCCTCGGCAATGAAAACATGGCATGGATGTACAATTGTAAGTACACTCTCAGACCAAACCTCTCGCTTCATCACTAAGCAAGGTATGGCAGCCATGGCGTGCAGTCTGTCAATACATTTAGGACTCACTGTCATTTCTCTTCAAGAGCTTCGGCGCGGCGAAATCCAGGGCAATCATACCCCAGAAATGCCCAAAGACCTACGACAAAGGACAAGGACAATTTGGAGCGTCCTTCTTCTTGATAGAGTCGCTACATCACTGCTAGGACGACACTGCATCATTCCATGGCGTCGGATAAAGGCGCCATATCTCGTCGAGGTTCTGGGAGCCGCAGCCACAACAGATGAATTGGCGTTTGATTTTCAGTGCAAGCTGTGGTATTTGCATGACAAACACATGGATAGAATGTGGGTATTGTATCACTTTGACAGAAACAAATTACTGACTTGCAAAGCTACTCGTACGAGTTCAAGGATCTTGACAAGACTGAACGCTATCGACTGCTCGTCGAAGCGCGCGATGAGCTTCTCTCTTTTCGAACGCAACTGAAAGCTCAATTCGACCAAAAAGAAGAAAGCGAAACACCAACAATCATCTTTTGTCATATGGCATACCACATGTCACAACTGTTGATACATCGGCCGTACCTAAATGGCCCGATCCACGATCATACTCGCCAAATTGTCGACCGAACCACCACACTCGAAGCAGGAAGTATGGTGGATCTAATCCGGAGATATCAAAAGGTTGGCTCTTTTGATAAAGTGCCGCCATTTGTGGTTCACAGTATACAAACGGCTGCCATAACACTTCTTCTGAATGCGACATCAGAAGAGTCTTCCATGCGAAGCCCCTCCATCCACAGATTGCGTACATGTGTGGACGCTTTGGAGTCAATGGGTTCAAGGTGGCTCAGCGCAAAACGTGCCATTACTACCCTGAGGGAGTTGGCTGAGCGATGGAAGATTTCCAGGGCGCTACCAATGCGCTACAGTGGCCCTTTGCACCAAGCTGATGTGGCGAGAGCCATTGACAGCGCAGCCATTTCAAGGGTTGGCGATCCCGGCCACCAAACTGGTTTTGGCGGTTCAACGGCGCCAGCGACACTGGCGATTGATTACTTTGACGTTGCAGACTTGAACATGGCAGAGTCCGGTCTATTTGGATCTCCGTACCTGGCCTTTTCGTCAACAGAAGATTAACAAGAACAATGCACAACTCTTGCTGAATCAACTAGCTGCGCCGGTCAATGGAGAGTATCGCTTCGTATCTATTTCAACTTCAATACTACTACAGAAAATCTTACTAGGATATGAGAGACAGTGGTATATCAGCATCTACAATGCCATCTTCACACGCAGCCTCTTCCCATACAAATAGAGAGGAATGGTCAACAGTGTTACACCTGCAGTCAGACTACCCCAAGTCACAAAGAATGCCAAAGCACCATGGACGATGTAGTAGTCGTTGAGTATAAAGGTAAGACCAAACGCAAAAACACTCTTGACCAGCTAAATTCGTTGTACATCAGTGAAGCTCAATTGATACAGGTTGAAATAAGCTTACCATGGCCACACCAAAAGCCTCGGCGGTCTTTTCTTCGCATGCATCATTGGTATACGCCACGATGCTGGTGCAGTTCATACCAACACCGAAATTCAAACAGCCCAGTAATACAGCGGATGCCCACACGGACAAACCACGGTCGAGGACGATTCCCAAACCATAGGATCCGATGGCGGTGGTAATCATGCCGGGAATTAGCACGGGAAGCCGAAACTCTGGTTCATAGATGCCACCATTGCGGAAAGCCATCATCCGAGCTAGCAGGTCACAGAGATACCCGCCAAGAATGGTACCAAAGGCGGACCCGATCAATGGGGGCACGCCAATCAACAATCCCACAGACGTTGCAGACAGGTTGTAGGGCTCGGCCTCAAAGATTTGATCTGCGACTGCGCCTTGTATAATGGTCCAGCTGAAAGTCACGGACCACATTGCGCACGCCCAAATGATGATTGGATGTCTCAAGAGTCTGAGAGGTGCCACAAGAATGAAAAGTTGATGCACCAAGCCATTGCAAGCAGACTTTGGTGGTCGGAGAAATGGTTGCTGTGTCAGCAAGTTTCTCTCCAGGATCTTTTGGTTGGCCCCATCCTTGCGAGGCGACTCGACATCTTGACCATCTGTAGGGTGGGCTTGCACCATCCCAACCTCCGTGTCGAGCTTTCGGAGCGCTATACTTGATGCATCTGGACGACTCATCTCGTGATCATCAACTACATTATTGTTGGGCAATGTCTCGGGCACAAAGAAGACAACAAGGATGAACGCCAAAGCAAACGCTATTGCCAGAATCTTGAACGACCATTGCCAGCCAAGGGCAGTAATGATGTAGCTGCTAATGACGGGCGCGACATTGACAGAGACAATGACGGCAAAGTTCCAAATCCCAGCACGTCGGCCACGCTCATTGACGGGAAAGAGGTCGTTGATGGAGACGGTGCCCGCAAGGGAAAAGAAGCCCCCCATCCCGAGCCCTTGAAATGTGCGGGATGCCAGCAGCGAACCGTAAGTCTTGGCGAAACCACCCCAGACACAGCTAAACACCAACATGAGGCTAGTAACAAGATAAGCGATGCGCCGACCGTATATCTCCGCCAGAGGCGCGCAAATGTATGCGCTTACACCAAGCGCCATGATCAATGCCCCATTGAGCAAGGTTACTTGCGTGAGCCCTACGTTGAGGGAGGCTGCGACGAGGCTGAATCCGGGCACGAGGACAGGGCCGACAACACCAGTAACACTGGCTCCGTAGATGAGGGCCACAAAGTAAAGCTCTTTTCGAAGTCGTGACATATGTAGGGGGTTCTCGGTCGAGGGAGCTTCCTTGATCATGTTTCGTAAAGGATTTGGCGACGGAGTCTCTGCGAGCGAGACACTGTCCAGCGCTGGCACAGAGCTCTGATCAACCTGCGTGATTCCAAAGGTCATTTTCGTAATTAATTGCGATAATGCGTTTCTCAAGAATTTGTACAACTCAATCTCTGGCTCTGGCCATTTGGTTCCCGGACTGCCTAGGAGGCCATGGCAAGCTCTTATGCAAGTCACAGCGTGCGATAAGAGCCTAGAAATTATCCCTCATATCCAATTGATCACATCCAGTCACTCGAAGTAGCTTTCAGTCGAGATCATGCCAGGAGATTGGGGTTATCTTTGAGACTATAGTACGACGCCGCGATATTGGCACATTGCACTGAGCCATGATTGGCTGGAATGCTTTCATTAGCGGCGGAACCAAACGAACCGCCATGATAGACAGGGATTGAGGCACGGCTTTGATAACATGATGAAAGCCGACCTCTACTACCGATTGCTTCCATTATTGCTTTATTGACATTACGAAACGTAATCTTTCAGTTGAAGTATCTTCAAGTCTCACAGTGATTATATCCTGCATCATCCCCGGTCATCTCGAATCACTAATTACCCTCCCCCCAACACTAATCCGGTCCTCTTGTATATAGGCTTACGTTCATCATCGTTATTGCATACCTACCTCTTTGGCCGCAGCGCAGTCGCAAAGAGACTATGGAAGGGTCAACCAAGACGTCAGTCCACGTCGCCGTGACGCAGGCAGAGCCTGTATGGCTCGACCTAGATGCCACGGTCGAAAAAACATGTGTTCTCATAAACGAAGCGGCGAAAAATGGTGCCGAACTCATTGCGTTTCCCGAATGTTGGATTCCTGGATATCCAGCTTGGATATGGTAAGGATACTATGCCCTTCTTGTCCGTCATCAGCATAGCTAATGTGTCTCCATGTGTACTAGGTCACGTCCCGTCGACCCTGAACTCGGCTCGCTGTATATACGCAATTCCCTCCAAATCGACTCTCCTCAGATGCGCCAGATACAAGAATGCGCAGCCCAAAACAAGATTGTAGTCGTCCTAGGATTTTCCGAAAACCGGCACCACTCGCTCTACATTTCCCAAGCCATAATCGATGCCGACGGCAAGATCTTGGTCAAGAGGTCCAAGATCAAAGCCACGCACATGGAGCGGACGATTTTCGGAGACGCCTTGACCGAGTGTCTCGACGGCGTCGCTGATACGCGGGCCGGTCGTGTCGGCGCGTTGTCGTGCTGGGAACATGCGCAGCCTTTGCTCAAGTATCACATGTACGCCCAGAGAGAGCAAATACATATTGCGGCGTGGCCGCCTCTGTACCCGGCTGATGGAGACCAGGGACAGTGGTCCATGACCAGTGAAGGTGGGACTGTCTATCCGATACACCTGCTCTTATTGAAAATGATTACTAATGTTAAGTTCTGTATTGAAAAGGTGCACAATCCCTCGCTAGAACTTATGCTCTCGAATCACAGGCCTTTGTCCTCCATTCTACCGCCGTCATTAGCCTAGCCGGAGTGGATCGCATGAAGACGCAGACGGGAATCGCCATGAGCGCCCCCGGTGGAGGCTCCTCTGCCGTTTTCGCGCCCGACGGCCGCAAGATATCAACAGATTTACCCGAGACAGAGGAAGGTTTGGTGTATTGCACCCTGGATCTGAATCTCATTGTCGAGTCGAGAGCATTTCTAGATGTTTGCGGTCATTATAGTAGGCCCGACTTGTTGTGGCTTGGAGTGGATAAGAATGAGAAAGCCCGAGTGAGGGAAGTGAATGGTCTGGCTCTTGGGCGCGGGGATAGTGAATAAGGATGTGGTGTATTACGAAATGGTCTTTGATTACATGACATCTGCGCAGCGGTGTCTTGGAAGTCTCAGGTATTTTAAGAACTATAAGAGAGATGTGCTACAGAACTATCTATTAGACCCAAGCAAGTAACATGTGGTGAGTATCATTAAATCAGTGCTACACCAATCACCAATAGAAAAGAGATTGACACATGCTACTTCCTTGCCCAAATTGCCTGAGCGTTGCACCATCCCTTGATTCCATCCAATCCAGATTCGACACCAATGCCACTTTCCTTATGGCCTCCAAATCCGACTTGGGGTCCAACCTCGAAATGAGCATTCACCCAGACGGTGCCAGCTTCGAGACGCCGCGCCGTGTTCTCGGCCTGCTTGAGATTGGTGCTCCACACTGAGCCACCGAGACCCATCAGGGACGAGTTTGCGCGGCGCACTACATCTTCCTCATCAGACCACTTTAGAAGCGGTACAATCGGGCCAAACTGCTCTTCAACAACGAGGCGCGAATCATCGGGAGGGTTCTCGATAACAGTGGCCGGAAGGAAGAGGCCATCCTTTGTCTCGGATGAGTCCAGCTCAGCACGATAAGCGACCTTCAAACCTTGCTTTGTGATATCGCTATACAAGTCCAACAGCTTTGCGTGTTGCATGCTGTTCTGGACAGGGCCAAGTGCGGCCTGAGCATCTGCAGAGCCACCGGTCTTGAGAGTCTTTACAAAATCGACAAAGGCGGCCAGGAAGGCATCATATATGTCTTCGTGCACATAAACACGCTTAATGCAAAAGCAGACCTGGCCGGTATGCAATAATGATAGAGTAGCGATCTGAACAAGAGTGACATATTAGCCGGGTTACATTTACTTGATCATGGAGACGTACCTTGGGGACTGTCGCTGCAATATCGACGTCTGGGTATACGATGGCCACATCATTGCCACCGAGCTCAAGGGTGAAGCGCTTCAATGTCGGCGCACACGCCGCCGCCACTTTTTTGCCGGTGGCTACTGATCCAGTAAAGCTGATTTTGGCAACACCGGGGTGACCTGTAAGCATTGGACCAAGGTCCTCTTCGCCGCTGAGTACGTTGAAAACTCCCTTGGGGAAGATTTTGGCGCCCAACTCTCCCAGTTTGAGGGCTGTATAGGGGCTGTACGGAGAAGGCTTCCAGATAAAAGTGTTTCCAGCCAACAGTGCCGAGACGAGCTTGACGATTCCTAGCAGCATTGGAAAGTTCCAAGGAACGATGCCGACGCCCACACCCAAGGGAACGTGGCGAAGCACAATTTTCCGCTAGAGTTTGTAACAATCAGCTGCGGCTCAACACAAGAGGATGCAATGACCAAGAAGAAAGAATCAAAGTGAGTTGTATAACAGACGCACCTCATCGGTATCCTCAATCACTTCTTCGGTCAACCGATACTTGATGACTTCACGGATCTGATGGGACAGCAGGAATAGTTCAATTCCAACGGCCTGTGGAGGCTTGCCAGCTTCTTTGCCGAGGAGCTGCGCGAATTCCTGCTGGTTGGCCTCGATAGCCTCGACAAACTTGAGCAGGAGACCAGCTCGGTCGTCTTGAGTGAGATCACGCCATGCTGGGAAGGCTGCTTGGGCAGCGGCCACGGCGCGGTCAACGTCGTCCTGTGTTGAGACGGGCACCTCGGCAAGCTGCTGCTTATCGCTAGGGTTGACCGCTCGACGAGTCTTTTCTGTGGCTGAGAGTTCGTTCCCAATCACATTGTGGAATGTCTGAGTTCAATGTATTAGAGATGAAAAGCGCAACAAGGCTGCACCAAAAAAAGGATGACTTACCTCAAAGTCGGCGAGCTTGTAATCCGCCATATTTACACGCCACTAATGATTTGATCAAATCGAAAATGATTGGGATTTTCAAAAGTAGCCAAAAGCTTTCTAGACAAATGCTCAAGCAAGAATGAAAAATGAGTAAAGTGAGTAGCGATTAATAAAATTGACAACTTTTTTCGCATCTGGGCATTGAGGTTCTAATCCTTTCCACAGCGCGCCATCACCACAACTGGCTGTAGATGCACATGTAGGGAGGTGACTATTTAGGTTTAGTAACGCAAGGGATCAAGTACAGCGACTTGGGGTGAGGCACACTGGAGTACCGCTCCTTCATGTCGAGTTTGCATCTTGATTGTTATTGGTCGGATTGTGCGTCTCAATGTCCAGTATCTTTACCAACAGCATTCACAAAGTACCCTGCCTGCAGAAGGACTGCATGGTTGCAACCTCACACGGATGAACTTGCACATTGAGCACCTACAGTGCATATCCCCACATCCGAACCCTTGCTGCTAACAGCGGTGGGTCTTCCGCCTCGCCTACTAGGTTAGGTACATGGTATGTTTTTCGTCCTGATACCACATCGTCCTACACTGAAAGGAAAGGCTGTGGGATCAGCTGAAGTCCAATAGGATGCAACGGCAGCATGCAACGAGCGATCCTGGCAATGCTGACTGCAGCCCGTCACATAACGACGTGATTTTT
Organism: Pestalotiopsis fici W106-1; assembly: GCF_000516985.1. Lineage (NCBI taxonomy): Eukaryota > Fungi > Ascomycota > Sordariomycetes > Amphisphaeriales > Sporocadaceae > Pestalotiopsis > Pestalotiopsis fici. The sequence goes on from NW_006917099.1 coordinate 1,485,349, forward strand.
TTGTTACCAAAACCCATCCAAAGTTGCAGCGTAAAAATAGACGAGAGTGTAGGGCTAATTTACTGCCTGCAACTGCTGCTGCAGGCGACGGCCAGATTCAATCATCCGGCCATGCCAGGTAGGTAGGTAATGTAAGGTACCTAGTAATCACAAGTCTGCAATCTTGACGCAGCAAAACTCTGTACTCTGTAGTTGATGAGGGTTGCCCGCGATCCTTGGACATTGCCGTCTTCCTCGTGGACAAAGGCAACTCAAAACCCTCTTTATTTACAACTGATTACCTACACAGTGAGACGCTGTCATTTCTTCCGTCTTCTTGGCATATACAAAGACTACAAACACGGGAATTCCATCTACTTTGGCCATTTCCAACCTCGAATCATGGCCGCCTCCACCCCAGATTACCCACCGGAATACGTGAACCACGATGATGGTCCTCGCGTCGTACGCGTCATGACGGCCGTTATCACGCTGGCAACCATCTTCGTGGCACTTCGTTTCGCCGTACGCTTGAGACTTCGAGTCCGCTTTGCGCTCGACGACTGGGTCGGCTTGGCCTCTCTCCTCGTTGTTTGGGCGGAGTATGTCGACGGCTATCTCTGCATCAAATACGGCGGCGTCGGGCTTCATCTACCTATTGCTCTGCAGCGTAAACCGGATGCCTTGAGATACACTTTCATTGTAGGTTGGCCAGGACCTCATCGCCTACCCAAAGTCAAAGCTGACAAGCACATAGTACATGTTTGCAGGCGAACTTCTCTTCTTCACCGGTCTCGCACTCATCAAGTGGAGTATACTCGCCATGTACTACCGCATTTTCCCGACGCTATTCATGAAATGGGGATACGCCGTTCTCGGCTCCATGACTGCTGCTTGGTGGGTCGCCGTCATGCTCACGACCGTTTTCCAATGCACGCCCGTTCACAAGTACTGGGATCTCGCCACCCCAGGGACCTGTATAAACGCAAACACCTTTTACATCAGCACGAATGGAGTGCCCAACATTGTGATGGATGCCATGATCCTGTGTCTGCCAATGCGCGAGGTCTACAAGCTCCACGTGTCGCGTAAACTCAAGCTGGCTATTGGAGCGAATTTCTTGATCGGCTCCCTCGTCATCATAGCTAGTATCATTAAGCTGTGCGTAATGATACAGCTATATCGAATGGGATCCGATGCCGATGTCACCTGTACGTATCTCGAGCAAGTGTCGTGTGCTTTTACTGAGGCTAATTGTGAATTCGAATCACAGACTACCTAGCGGATTTGATCATCTGGGTCGAGGTCGAGCCCTGCATGGGCATCATCTCAGCCACCCTTCCTACTCTTCGCCCGCTGCTCACATTCTTGCTGCATCAAGTAGGGCTCAGTCAGAACTTGTCTGATCGCGCTTCTACGCCTGGCAGGCCATCACTCATCACGTTTGGTCGTGGCAACATGCAGAAGAAGAAGAATGGTTACAACACTACCGCAAGCATCGACAACGATCACGATTCCCTCGAAGGCTTGAGCGGCTGGCCCGAGGAGCATCACCGCACGGCAACTGCCGCGCCTGGTGACAACAAAGGAGGGGCAATAAACCTTACTAAATATACGCCTGGCTCACAGCAGCACATTAATGTCAGAACTGAGATGGCATGGACCGAGTCAAATCGGTATTGATGCGGTATTATGAACCAGGTGTAGTCTACGGCATAGTACAGCATAATGGAGGGCCGAGAGAAAACTATTGTACAAATGGCATACAATGTGAATACCAACGCAAATATGGAATCAGAGTGGGAAAGCAAAAAGCTATTTTCTGCTTGTTCAGACATGAAACTCGAAAATATTTTCGCTATTTAGGGCAGATACAAAGAAACGTTACTCAAACCAAGGTATCTACTTCTCAAGTTGACGCTTCCGCCAACGAAAGCAGAGATCCCGATCCGGAAACATTGCAATACTACCAGCGTACCTTTTGTCATCTACGGCTGGCCGATCTGTCTCTGAGCCATCTAGATTTGTCCATTTCACAAACTCCAGATCGAATCTGATCACAATCAGGGCCAGAGCTAGCATGATCTCCATCTTTCCGAAATGGCGCCCAGGGCATACCCAGTAGCCGCCCCCTTGGACATCGTCAGCGTTTTGGAGGCGAAAAGATAAGTAGAGAAGAAGGGAAGGAGGCAACGGAAGATGAAGAAGAAAAAGGCCAGAACAAAGCTTACCGTATGGGAAGAATGATGTTGGCCTTGCGCGCATGACGAAGCGCGACCGAGAAGCCATACGGCCCGTCAGGTCGTCGTATGCCTCCTCGGTTTGAACATGCCGCCAGGCCCAGAACTCACTCGCGGGGTGTTGGTCAACCCCCCAGACCTCCTCATCCAAGTGGGCTACAGTGGAGCATGTCTGAATAATGGCGCCAGTGTCTGCCCAACACCCAGGCACGATCTCAAAGGGGCCGTCGCGCACTTCGCGTGACACATTGAAGGAAACATGCAGGCGCATGGTCTCGATATATATCGACTGAAGTAGCGCCAAGTTCATGACACGTTGAGCGTCCAACTCGCCAGTCTCGGCATTCAGTCCCCCTTCGAGAATCTCGGATCGTACGGCAGCCAGGAGCGATGGGTCTTTGATGAGCTCCATCAAAGCCCAAGCCGTGATTGGTACCGTGTTTCCGTTGAGGCTGGGAAATTTTGACACCATTAGTGACACAATTCATCTCAAAAGTCTGCAGATGGGCGAGAGATACTGACCCAAATAGAGATGCCAAAGTATGCCCGGCAGCGGCATGATCTGAAAAGCCTTGTGCGCGCATCCACATGGCGCTCTCCCGAGACAGGCGCGAGCCGAAATGCGGCTCCCAGAGGCACTCGGCATCCACGTCGCCGGCACTCTGACTCGCCCAAGCCGAATCAATGTGGCGCCGCACCATGGCGTGGAGGCGACGCTTGGCACGGGCCGCTTCTGGCATCAAGAAGGAGGGCAACCCTAGGAGCAGTTTTCCCGCCACTTCATCATATTGCCAGTAGCATTCCGTGAAGCCGGGGTTCAAGTCAAAGAGACGTGTACCAAACAGCGTCTCGGCTGCACACCTCGACATTTGTGTCTTTAGGGTGCCTAGTAGGCGCGCCGTGGTCCATTCCGACGCAGTGTCCTCCTGCCATTGGTCAAGTTGCGCCGTAAAACGACGCAAAAAATCCGAACCCAGGGCTTCCGAGTACCGCGGATCGCTGAGAAAGTCCGTGTAGAGCCGGCTGTGGCTTCTCCAATACCGCTGGTCCTCGGTCACGGGTCCACTTCCCGGGATCGGTTTCGGTAATCTACCGGATCGATCTTTTTTGAACTTTGACAACTCGGTTGCACTCATGCCCCATTGCATTGACATGAGCAGAAAATGAATAAAGTTGCCATCAAGAACGTCTGGCGACCCAAACAGCCTCTGCACATTACGTGGTCCGGCGACAAAGAAGAGCGGGCGAAATCCAATGTAGCACTTGATGACATGACTTCCTGTTTTCTTGAATGTTTTTCTTGGAGTACCGATGTTAGATGTTGTTTACTATGTAAAGCAGTAGAGACTTGATTCTTACTGCACTAGGTCTAGGAAAGCAGCCTGGTCCGTCATGAAGAGAAGTATATTGGAGACATAGGGTATCGTCTCTTGCATGCGCGGAGGCTCATTGCGGCGCCGGGATACCGTGCCGCTGACAATGAACAATGAAAACAGAATACCCAAAACAACCAAGAGGGATTGCACCGAGGACAATGGTGATCCCGATAAGAAAGGAGCGAAATCCTTGAAGGCGTACATGGTGGTATCTCGATTAAATGCTGTGTGACCGCGATCACAGCGACGAGATGAGCAGCAAGGAAGGACCAACTTGTGTGTGAACTCTGCCACCCTGAGCCGAGGGAGGGACGATAAATGCGTGCTTTCCTTGCAATGCTGGATCGGCAACATGATCAAGCATTTCTCGTCAGATCATTGGGCATGGGATGCAAATTTGGTACTGTTTAGAATATTTCGTCCCCTAACTCTGCAACATCATGGCACAGTGGTATGATGGATTACTCACCAGGTACATGACCACCCAGGGACGTAATGTATCTAGACTTGGCAAACCGATCAAATCATGCATATCCATATACCTACATAGTGCTTCCCACCGTTTTAGCCATCCAATCAGACATGCTGTGTTTGTAGATTGGGGCGTGTGGGGGATGGGCAAAGCACAGACTCACCGGTCTAAGCAGACCCAGACCCGCCGGGTAGGGGTTCCGATCCCTGCACGATGGCCAGGTACCACAGCATAGGGCGGACTTGGCTAGGCCCCGGGTTCGCGGATACCCCCGACCGGGCCGCCCTCGGCGAGGCCACGACCGGTCGGGGGTTAAAATTAATATGGAGGGGTTAAAATAAATTTTTTACCGGGGGGTCAAAAGTTAACGCTATAAGCGCCATAAATATTATAAAAAATACGTAAGCGTATATAATTATTATTTTATTTTATATATATGCGCGATTTTTCTTAAGGCTTTAATAATAATATATTAAAATACCGTAAAAATATATTTAGCATACGCGGAAAATTTCCGAATTATTATATAATAATAAATCCGAATACGAATTATTTTTATAAAAAAGTTTTCGATTTATCGCGTATATATGCTTAAGATATTTTAGCTATAATCGGGAAATTAAAAATTATAAATAAATATTAGGAATATATTTAATAAAATATCGGAATAAAAAGGATTTCGCGGAAAGCTAATAAATATAACGGTTTACCAATGGAACGTTAGGTAATAGTTAATACACTATATATTGCTATATAAACTAATTTTTGCAAAAGCAAAAATCTAATACGATTATATTGCGCTAATTATATCCAGCTATAGCGTTAGCGCTATAATAGCGGTGCGGCACCGTTGCGCAATATTTATATAAAAGGTTATTATAATTATCCCTTTTTTTAATAATAGCCGACCCGGCTATTAATTTATTTATACCGTAATTACGAAATTAGCGATATTATAGCGATAAAGATTTATTTAGCTATTTAATATTATTTTTAATATTAAAATAATAGCTAAATTTTTAGCGCTTTTTTTTTATTTTTAATTTTTTTCCTCGGCTATTATTATATTTCCTTTTTTTAGCCAAAAAAAAAACCGCCGCTTCTATATTTTCGCATTATTTTTGCGTTTATGCCTATTTTTTTTTGCGCCTATATTTTGCCGCTTTTTTTTTTTTTTAATTTAACGCTTTTTTTTTCCGACGCTATAATGCTAAAAAATAACCGCCTTTACCGCGCTAAATATAAAGCTTATTGTTAATTAAGGTGGTGCTTTCCTATTGGAGTTTAAACTGGTTTGGTATAGGTGTTAATTATGTGATATATTAATTTATATTCTACGCCTTTTAGTTTTAATAAGGTATACGCTTATTTAAGTGGCCCCGGCTAATCCCCGGGAGGTCCCGTATATTTATTTAAATATTATAGGGTTAATCCGTGTGCTTAAGCATACCTTAATATATAGAAACCATAATTTATTATTTAATATACCCCTTTAAATCTACGATTTATCGTAAATCTGGCTATATTTAAATTAAAATTGCTAATTAGCAAAATATAGCTTTTTTTAAGGCTATTCGTTTTAATTATAATAAATAACGTTAAATCTTATTTATTACAAAAAATTTTGCTATTTACCTATTAATAAGCTTTTCGTTAATTTATTTGCTATTATTTTATTTAAAGGTTTATAAATAATTTTAATTTTTTTTTTAGGCTTTTTATCGTAATTAATAATTATAAATATTTATATAATAGAGTTTTATTTTTAATAACGCGATTTCGGCGTTAATTAAATTAATAATTTGCTTATTATTATATTTAATAGTAATAATGTTATTATTTAGCTATATCGATAATTTTTTTAATAATCGGCTAACAAATAATATTTTTTTAGCAATTTGCGTTAAAGCAAATAATTTAGCTTTTATAATAAAAATAATAATTATATTTTATTTATTTAATTGCTAACTAATTAATTTTCCGAATAGCTTTATAGCGAATGCTTAGGTATTTTTGCGATCGATATTATTATCGGCAAATAATACGTTATTAGCAATTATTAAATTAAAAAATCCTCCGATTTTAAGCGAAAGTTTTTTAGTATTAATTAAATAAATTAGAGCTCGATTAATAGCTTTTTAATATATTTAATTTAGATTATTAAGGAATCGAGCTAATCTAGCTATTACGAATGCAATATTTAGTTTTATAAATATAGCCGCGAATAGCAATAATCCGATTTTTTTTTAATATTTTTATATTTTGTAAAAAAACGCTATAATTAATCGAAATATAAATTTTTCGTAGCCTATTAGCGTTATATAAATTTTTTTTTTATTTATAAGCTTAGCGATTTTTTTAAAATAAGCTTTTTAGGAAAACTAAATTATTTTAAATATACGATTTCTAATTATTTTTATTCTAAAAAAACTATTATATTAGCTTGCTACTATTAATTTTATACTTTTTTATAAAATGCTATATTAAGTAATTAATAACTTTTTTATTTTTATTTTTATATGCGATAATTATATTATTAACGTAAAAAAAAACTAATACTTTTTTTTAATAAATACGTAGGGCTTATATAATATTTAAATATAACCGATCTCGGCTAAAATTTTTATAAATTCTTTTTGCTATAATAGCGGTAATATCCGTAATTTATAAAGTGCTTTATTTAATAATAATATAGCGTTTTTTTTTTCGATATTTATCCGGCATTTTTATAAATATATTTTAATTAATAAAAGCGTATATAAACGCATTTATTACGTTATATTATATTAATTTAAGGTCGAATTTCGCTATAATCGCGATTAGGATGCGAAATAATTTTTTAGCTAATATAGCCGCGTAAATTTCTTAGTTTTAGGATTTCGCCTATTAATTATCGCGAACGATAAATTTTGCTTTATATTTTTAGAATTTTTTATACTTATCGAATTTATATACGTATATTTATATATAATTAAGGATTTATTTGCCTTTTATTCGTAAATTTTTTTTATTAATTTCGGTTTAAAATCGTATATTTTTATAATTTTATAAATAATTAGCTTTTGCTTAAAGGAATAATTTGCTAAACGGATAATAATGTAATTTATAATATTATTTAAAAGGAATTAGGATTTCCGCTTTATAAATTTTTACCCTTTAACGAAAAAAGCGTTTTAGCTTCGCCTTATCGTTTTAATTATTGCCTTATCCTGCTTTAGGAACGGCTTTATAACCAGCTAAAAAAGCTATTTGCTATAGGATTATTTTAGGTCCTTTTTTTAATAGCGCCGTATTTTTAATCGTAATTGCTTTTATGCTATATATTAATAAAGCTAATAAAAATATTTATAATAAAATCTAAAAGGCAAATTTCGCGGTAATAAAAGGGTATTATTTATTTTTTTTATTTAGCGCTGCTTTTTTATTTTTTTAATTATTATTTTTTTTTTAATCGTTTTAATTATTGCTTAGCAGGATATTTTTTGCGGCGGTATTTTTATTTTCTAATTTTTATAAGATCTCGTTTTTAAATATTGCGTAATTAGTTATAAAATCGGCGATAAATTAGGTATTAGCATTTAAGAGCTCGTTTTTAAATATATCTTATTTTTCGTTATATAATTTTTTTTCGTTTATAATTATATTTTTTATATTAATTAATTTATTTTAATTAAAAATCTAAATTTTATAAATATTAGATAACTTATATCCGATTAGGTATCCTATTTATGCTTTAGGTGCTAATTGCTATAAACGGCCGAATTTTTGTTATATTATTAGCGTTATTGCGTACGCTTTGCATCCGAATGCTTTAAAATAGGTTTAATTAGGTTTATAGCTTAAATTTAGAATTTTTTTTGCTTTTATAATTATTTTATAAAATCTTATATATAATATACGCTATCGGGAATTATAATTCGGCGTATAATTATATAAATATACCGCGGTTTTGCCGATTTCGGGCTAAAATTAATAAGGGAGTTTTACGCTAATGCGCATTACCCGTTCCTTTTTTTTAATTATACCTTTTAAGCGTTTAGTAGTTTTATTTTAGGCTTATATATATAATATTAAAGGCTCGAATTTAATATATTTATTTTTAAAGTATTTTTTTATTATTTATTTAACTTTTATAATTTCGTTATCGTATTCGATAATTTTAATTTTAATATTATATTAGGTTTTTATTATACCTAAAAACGATTAAAAAGCGTTAATTAATGCAACCGTAGTTTTTTCCGTAAAATAATAGTCCTATATATATCCCGTTTACCGATAAATAATTAGCATTTAAAATATATAATTTTCGATTTTTTTAATATAATTATAAAAATTTATAATTAGTCGTTCGCTATAATTTTTATTAATTAACCGTAGCGTTTGCCGTAATTAGCGCGTAATTTTTGCAAATACGCAGGCTTTATATTTTATTATAATTAATCCTTTAATTTTTATCTTTTAAAATAAATAAATAAAATATTCGAAAGCTACCGGGCCTAAATATCCTATTTTATAATATTATCGTATAGCTTCCCTAATTAATAATAGCCTTTTTATTTATATTATATATTTTTTCCGGTAAATAATAAATAACGCTAAAGGTAATTCGTAAGGTTTATATTCGAGGACGTATTATCCGCATTAGTTTTAAAATATATTAATTAAAAATCCAATTTTTTTACGTAATATTATAAGGTCGTTTTTATTATCCTAATAATATTTTTATCTTTATAATTAATAAAATAATATTAGTATAATTAATAATTTAGGATAATAGGCTATATTATTTAATAATAATATTTTAAATCCGAGTTGCATAATTATTATATTATACCCGTAAATAGGTAATTTCTAGTCGCTTAATTAAATAAAATCGTAATTAAAAGCTTACTTATAGTTAATAAGCCTTTTTTTTATATTTATAATTAAAATTATTATCGCTAGATTTAAGATAACTAAATAACGCAAAAAGTAGTTTTTTATAAATATTATAAAACTGTTTTATACGTTTATTATTAATCGTCCGTTTTATTAATTTATATTAATCGGAAGCGATTTTTTTTTTAGTTATTCGTAATATATTAATTCGGCTAGTTTTAATCCTTTTTATGCTATAAACCTATTTTTATAGGTTAGGGTCTTTTTTAAAGGCCTTATTTATTCGTGCTTACATTTTATTTTTAAAAACGAAATTTAGATAAGCTTTTTTTAAAAATACGTAAAAATATAAATTAAAGGCGTAAAAAAAATGGTAAGCAGGGTATTTAATATTTTTTTGCTTTTTATTATAGGTAATTCGTTTACCCCTTTTTTTACGTAAATTAGCCGCATTTAATCGGAAAGGCATTTAATTTTTAATAGGGTAAACGTCCTTATTTTATCTATTTTAAGGCTATTTTTTAGCTTTACTAGTATAAATTACGAAAGCGCCTTTCCTAATTTTTAGCTTAATCGGCTATTAAATGCTTAAGCTTTTACGGAAGTCGTTATTTATTACCCGATATTTTAAATTTTTATTTAAAATGCTTTATTTTTTATAAATTTAATAAAAGGCGGCCTATTATAGCATAATTAAAATAATTATATTTAAAAAATTTATAGCCTAAGCCGAATTATCCTATATTTTAATTATTTGCTTTGCTTAAGCTTTCGCTATAATTATTTTTTATTTATTAATTTAATTAATAGCTTTTTTTAATATTTTCGGAGGCTTAAAAGCTTTTAAATATTATTTCTTTGCTTTTTTTTTATTATTTATAGCTAATTTGCTATAACGAGCCTTTAAATTCTCGTATTATTTATATAAAGGCTTATTAATTAAATAATACGTAAAAAAAAAGTTTAAAAAAATCGTTATAATTATTTATTTCGTGATTTCTTTAATTATTATATATTATTTAGTATATATAGCCTCTTTTATTTTATAATAATTATAATCGAAGTTAAATAACTTTTAACCTTTTTTAGTAAGATCCGTAATCGTTTATTTCCCGTTTTTTTTATTTTATATAATCGGATCGTCGTTTATATTTATAGCTTCGAGGGTAGCAGCCGCGGTTTTTATATATTTAATTTTTTTTATATCCGGTTTAATTAGGGTTTTAATTAAAATCGTTTTATTTTTAAAATAATTAATTAGTCCGGTAATTTATGCCTGGATTTAAAACGCATATTTTTAATTATTTTAGTTAAAGGTTATTTTTAACGATACCGTTAGGCCGATTCCGGCTTTTTTCGTAATTATTATTTTTATAGCTTCGGCGGAAGCATTAAAACTTTTAATTATTAATTAAAATAATACTTTTTTATTAGAGTTTAAATTAATTTAATATAAATATTAATTATATAATATATTAATTTATATTTTACGCCTTTTAATTTTAATAAGGTATACGCTTATTTAGGTGGCCCTGGCTAATCCCTAGGAGGTCCCGTATATCTATCTAAACACTATAGGGTTAATCCGTGTGCTTAAGCACACCCCAGTGTATGGGAACCATAATCCACCATCTGACATTTACGCTTAAATAAGATTTTTCCGCGCTTTATACCTTTATCCCTTAGGTTATATAAAATATTAGCGTATAATAACTAAAAATTTTTCGTCGGCCTTTTTAACGGCCGTTAATTTTTTATATTTTTTCGAATCCGCCGTAATTTAGCGTTATAAATAATACGCTAAACGCAACCGTTTTTATAAATAAATAAATCTGCCTTTTTATATACGCCGCGCTATTAATTATATTATTTATCGCTAACGATTACCTTTTAGGCCGTTACCGGTATAGCTAATAATATAAATAATATAATTAGCGCTTTATAATAAATTAAAAATTATTAGTAATTCGATTAAAACTAAAACGGCGACGCTATCGTCGATAACGAAAGCCGTCGCGTTTACGTTTTCCCTAAAAATATTTATTCGCGCGTTACTACCGCTTTTTTACGATTCGCTATAGCCTTTAAAGCTAATAAAAAGGCTTATTATATTAAGCATAATTTTATTACCGCTAAAAAAAAACTAAAAATACCCGTAATATTTACCGTTTATTCGTAAACGGCCGTTTAATTAATATCCGTATTAATAACTTTCGTTATCCGGGTTTTATTATTATAAATTCCCTATTTATTTTATATTACGCTAACGCGTTATTAACGCTTTACCCGTAAGCTTCCGAGCTTTTGCGAATTTAAAAAACCGCTTCGCTTATACGCCTAATTTTCGGCGATACCGGTTACAATAATTAGTTAATAGCTAAAACGGCTTTCCGCAAAAATTGCTTATACGCCGCAAATTTTTTTTTTAATAAATAAAAAAAAGCTTATAAAAAATTTTAGCCTATTAATATCTTAATTAATTAGCCGCTTTTTCGCTTACGCTTCGCGGCGTTATTATTTTATTTTATATAATTAAGTTTATAATTTATATTTTTATTATAATAAGCTAATAAAAAGCCGTTATTACGCTAATAATACGCGTAGTTTTTACTATTATTTTATTTTTTATTTATTAGGCCTTTTAGCTATAAATATACTTATTTTTTGTATATTATAAATTTTCGTAAATATTTTTATAATATTACTTTTATTATAATTTTCTAGGCCGCCTCCGTTTTCGTTTTTATAACGCTAATAATTTGTTATTTTTACTTTTTAATTACGGTTTTTTATCGCCTTTTTTTTAGGATTTTCGGCGGGCTATTTTTTTAAATTATTCGATTTTTTTTTAAATATTTTTTATATTATTTATTGGCACTTATTAGTTATATTTTAAAAGCTATCCTATCTATTTTATAAAATATTAGGTCTCGCTTTGCTTTATTTTTTAATTTAGCATTTCTTTTACTTCCTATTCGTTTTTTAGGTTTTTAAAATCTAGCATTTAAAAGGAATAGGCTAAATTTTCCTTTTTCCTTAATTTTTAAAGCTTTAATAAAATAATAAAAAATATATTATAAAGCAACCGGTATTTATCGGGTAATGCTAGCCGATACGCTAACGACCTAATTAATTTTAATACCCGAAAAAGGCTTATAAATTTAGGTATTAATTTATCGCTCCCTTTCGTTTTAATATTTTTAATAAATAATACTATTATATTGCTTATCCGGAATTATATAAAAATATAACGCTTATTATAATATTTTTTTTATGCCTTAACGGCTTTTCGCTATTAAACCTTTATTTTTTTTTTAGCTTTATATAATTTATGCATTTTATCCGCTATAGCCGGCACCTTTTTTTTAGGAACGTCGACCCCGGCGTTTATATATAATTATAAATAATACCTATATAATATAAAAAAAAGCGTTATTCCCGTTATTAAACTTTTAATATTATTTATAGCGTATTCCGCCTTTACTAATAATTAAAGCCAATACGTCTAATTATTACTAGCGAAATATTATAAATATATTTCGAATATTTAGTTTATTTATTTTATTTACTTATTTATTTAAAAATAATATATTATTAATAGCCTCTTTTTAATTTTAAAATAAAAGCATAACGCTAACTAAAAATCGCTTATAAATAAGCTTTTTTTATCGGATATAATACCTTTAGGCGCCTTAAACCGTAGCTTAATCTCTTTATAAATAAATTCTATAAATTAAGCTGCGGTAATCGAAATATTAATTAATAAAAACCTATTTATTTTTATATATTTATCGATTATAACGAAAATCGTATTATATTATTTTTTATTTATTTTTATTTTTAGAAATTTTATAATAAAATTTATATTAATCTTTTATTAAAATCCCTATAATAAAAATAGCGATTTTAATTTTTTATAAAATCGATATTTTTGCGTTTTTAACCCTTAATATTAATTATAGGTTTATACCTATTTTTTTATATTATTATATATATTTCTCTAAAAATACCGTCGACGCATTAGCTTTTAAATACGGCTAATACTAAAATAGCCGGCTAACGGGTCGTCGTAATATAAAGCGAAAATCGAATCTTTTAAGCCTTTATCGTCTAAAATATAAGCCGTATTTTTAAAAAAAACGAAACCTTTAGGGTTTAATATTTATGCTTTATTTTTAATTTTTTAAATCGGGCTTTTTAAAACGGCGCGAAGCCGGCGCATCTTTAAATTTTTTTTTTACGCTTTACGGATTAACTCTAAAAACTCGGTAAAACTCTCGTTTTCGTAAATTTTTACTTTTTTTAAGGCTTTTTAAGCCGTTTTATAATTTACGACCGTTTATATATTTACAAATTATTATACCGCGGCTACGGGAATATTATTATATATAACGGGATTAAAAGCAACGCTTTATACCGCGGCTATTTTAGTTTATAAATTATATAAGTATTTTATTTTCGCTAATTTTTCGCTAGCGTAATTAGGTTTTTTCGATAGCGTATTTATAAAATTGCTTTTTTTATTACGGTATTTAATTATAAAATTAAAAAAAAATAAAAATATATATTATTTAGCTTATTTATTATTAAGCTATTTTAAGCTTATAAAGCCTTATAAATTCGCGTAATTTATTATTATTTTTATTTAATAATTTACCTTTTATAAATAATAACGCTAATATTTAAATAATTTTACGATCGCTATTATTTCTTTATTTAAAATATTATAATTTAATTCGGCCTTAGCCTTTAGTTTTTTTAACTAAAAAGCAATAAAATATTATACGCTAATATTATTTAATTATAAAATAATCCCCGAAAAGGCAAAATCCGACGTATCGGTTTCTAAGCGAATCGGTCGCGCTAAATTAAAATAATATAATAGCGGCGCCGTTTAAAAAATAAGCTTAAAGCTCTCGAAAATAGCCTTTATTATATTATTAAGCTTAATTTATCCCGGTTTCCTTCCGTTTTTTATCCTTTTTAGCAAATTATTTAAAAATCTCGTAATACGCGAATATTTTTTTTATAAACCGTCGGTAAAAATTATAAAATCCGAAAAATACCTAAATATTATAATAGCTTTAAAGGCGCGGCTACGTTAAAATAATAGCAATACGTACGGGATTTATAAAAATTCCCTTTATAAATATAATAAATTTAAAGAATTTTATACGATTTTAATAAAATATATATTTAGAAAATTTAGCGTAAAGCTTTATTTACCGCAATTTTTTTAATATGGCCCGGAAATCCTTAATATAGTTTTTTTTAATTTTCGAAAAAATCAAAATATTATTAAAATACGCGATATATACGGTATTTAATAAACCGCGCAATAATTTATAAATATAATTTTAAAAAATAGCCGGAATATTAATTAGGCTAAAAGGTATTATTATATATTCGTAATAGCCGTAACGCGTGCGAAACGCCGTTTTTTATTTATTTCCTTTTTTAATTTTTACGCGATAATAAGCGTTTTTAATATTAATTTTAAAAAAAATTTCGCGCTTATTACTCGGTCGAATATTTTTATAATTAAAGGTAATAAATATTAATTTTTAATAATTACCTAATTTAATTCCTTATAATCGATATAAAATCGCAAAAAGCCATTTTTTTTTTAGTATAAATAAAATTAGGGCATTAGCTAGGCTAATAGATTTTCGGATCCGTTTTAGCTTAAAATTTTTTATAAAATATTTTTATAACGCTTATAATTCGTTTTAGGCTAAAAGGTAAATAAGCCTATATAATAGCGTTTCGCCGGGTAAAAAGTTAATTATATAATTCGTTTTTTAATTAAAAAAAAGGTTTTTATTTTATCGGGGTTAAATACGTTTAAATAAAATAATAGCTCTAAAAAAACTTTATTATTTCGTTATTTATTATTTTAGCTAAACGGGTTTTATTTTAAAAGCGCTATAATAATAAAAATTTAAGCTGTTTTTTTAAGTTTTCGAATAAATTCTTTAAATATTAAAAAATATGCTTCGTTAATAACGATCCTATAAAACTAGCGGTTCGTTTTTAGGTTAAAAATAATTTTATATTTTTTTAATATAAATTAAAATAATAAAATAAAACTACCCTCGGGTTTTAAATTTCGGTCGATAGCAATATAATATCGTATAAATTTACGTATAATACGTCGATAATTAATAGCTTATATTTATATTTTATATATTCCGTAAATCGGGTATATTAAATTACTTACCGTTTTTAATACCGGTGCCTTATTTTCGATTCGCTTTAATCCTGCTTATTTTGCGAAAATACGGTTAATATAATTTATTTTTATATAAATATTTATATCGGCGAACGTTATTATATTTTAATTTTTTAAAATAATAATAAAAATATAAAAACGGGTTATTATTAAAAAAGGCTTTAATATTCGGGGATTATCGTTAAAGCTTAAGCTTTTTTTTAACTTTATCTTTTAAATAATCCGCTGCTTTTTTGCCCGTTATTCTTTATTATTTCGATTCGCGGCGTAAAATACTTATTTAATAAATAAATATTATTTCCGTAAATATAATAAATAAATATATATTTTTTAAAATTAATAGGGTTTTTCGTTAAGCCTTCGTTTTTAAATTTTAAATCTAGGCTTCGAATATAATTAAAACGGTTTTATTTATTCGAACCATTATAAAAGCCCCCGTAATTACCCTTTAATAAATAACCGCCTTACCGTTATTGCTTATTTCCTCGGTAGCTAGCGGGTTAATCGTTATCGCGCTTTTTTTTTTTAGCGATTTTAATTTATAAATTTTAATAATTTTAAGCTTATATTATTATATTAATTCGCTGCTAAAGCTTTATTTTAGCGTAAACGTTAAAATATATTTAAAAATTTTCGGCTAGCTTCGATTAAAACGCGTAAGCTTAAATTTTTTCGCTTTATCGGGGAAATTAGCTTTCGAAACTATTAAAATAAATATCGAAATCGCAAAAAAATTAATTCGATCGTTAAGATGTTTTTTTGTATATAGCTATAATTTTATAAATTTAATTTTTTGCGTTCCGTAAAATAAAAAACGTTTATTTAAAAAATTTCGGAAAATTATAATAAAATTTATTACGTAATTTTTCCGTTTTAACGGTATTTATATAGCGATATTAAAAAAATTTATAATTTCCGTTTATTTTATTAAAGGCATAAAAGACTTTTTATCGGTTTTTATAGAATTTTTTCGGGGCCTTTATATAGGCTAAATCGAGGTTATTAAGCTAATTTTTTCGTTATCGAAAATTTTAAAAAGTTTTAAAAATCGGGATATTAATAGTTTTAAAATCCCTTTTATTATTTAAGGAAAACGGGAAAAAGTTACCTTATTATCGGTAATTACCGTAGCTTTTACTATCGCCGCAATTAAACCTTTTTATTTTATTAAGGCCTAAAATATAAAAAAATTTTTCCTATTATTTCTTTAAGCGTTATAATCGCTTAAAGCGCTCGATAATTTTCGAAATCTAATCGATTTAATCCGAGATTATTAAATCTAATGCTAAAAGTTTTAGTTTTAAGGCCCCCTAATTAAAAACAGGATTTTTACCTAATTATAGCGTAACCGTTGCGCTTTTTTCGTGCGTTACGCTTGATTTCGTTATTAAAAATATTTTTTATTAAATAATATATAAAAAAAAAATTAGAATTATAACGGTTTATTAATAGAACGTTAGGTAATAATTAGTATATTATATATTGTTATATAAATTAATTTTTGCAAAAGCAAGAATCTAATGCAATTATACTGCGCTAATTATATCCAGCTATAGCGTTAGCGCTATAATAGCGGTACGGCACCGCTGCGCAATGCCTATATGGGAGGTTGTTATAATAAGTTATTAAGGATTTATTAAAAAAAAATAAAAGGAAATATAATAAATATTAATATATATTAGGAATATGCTAAATAAAAATACGGAATAAAAGCGAATTCGCGGAAAACGATTAAAATATTTAATATAATAATAAAATAAATAAAAAATAATTACGTATTAGATTATTAATCGATTAAATTTTTTATAAGCATATGTTTATTATATATATTTTATTTGCTTTTTTTACTTAAATAATATTCCGAATTAATTATATTATATTTATTTACCTATATTAATACTAAAGTTTTTATTTATATTTATCTTATACCTAATATTTACTAATATTATATTATATATATTTTTTAAATATTTTTTGCTTTTAATATTTTATTCGCCTTTTTATTCGTTCCCTTTATTATTTTTTTTTTAAATTATAAATAATAGCAAAAGCATTAAAGTCGATTATATATTTAGCATATTTAATATTAGCTTAGCATTATCGATAAACTGCTTAACCTAATTGCGTATTAGCTAAGATAAAAGGTTTTAATTTAAATATTAGGATTTAATTTAGTAAATATTAAATTTAAATTACGTTTAGCGTATATTTAGTATTTATTAATTATATTTTTAGGATTTTATTTGCGAATAAAGTGTAATTATTTTAGTAAATTTACGTTTTAAGGTTATTATCGATAAATTTTAAAACTATTACGCCGTTCCGGATTATCCTTATACCTTATTTATTAGTATTTGCTATTTTATTTATAGTAATAATTTTAGTTTATATTTAGAATCTCCGTTTTAGCAAATTATTAAAGCTTTTACGGAGATTAAAAATTAAATAAATCGAGAATATTTTAAAATTATATTCGATTTATATTAATAATAATTTAAATTAGCTTTTATATTCGGAATAAATATTCGTTTAGCTAATATTCGAATATTAAGCTTAAATTTTTAAGGTATATTATAAATATATTAAAATTATGCTAAATATTTTTAATTATATTTTAATAGTAATTTAAAGATTAACGGTACCTAGCATTTAGCTTTTAAATATAGTGGTTGCCGGGTTTATAGTTATATATATTAAAATATAATTAAAAATATGCCTAGCTATAATCGAGTCGATATTTAGTATATAGCCGACGGCTTTAAAAACTAAGGCCGTCGTCGGGCTGCTCGCATAATTTTAAATTTATTATTAAAATAAACCGTAAAATAAGTTTTATTTTTGTTTATTTTTATTATATTTTAAGAATATGCTAAAAATATTATAATTTTTATAATAGATTTATACGAGCTTTCGATTGTTATTTAAAAGGATTATATAAGCGGCCGGAATTAGGAGCCGTCGGATTAGGAATAAAATTATGCTTAAAATAACGATTTAAAATATTCCGTAAAAATAATATAAATATTTTACAAATATTTTATTAGCATATATTAACGGTATTTTAAAAATATTTTTATCGGTTATATTCGCAATTATGCTTTAAAGCCTTAATATATAATTTAGCCGATTTTGCTATTAGTTATACGACTCGATATTAATTATCTAAAAGATCTATATAATAACCTATTATAGCAATATACGAATATTTGCTTTTAAATGAGCAAAATAAACGAAATATAAATATATTGCGGTATATTTTAATATTCGTATTAGTTTATTTTAGGTATATACTAATAATACGCTTAAAATACGATTACGCTAAATTACCGGTTAAAATTCGACTTTAAACCTATTTAATTAAATTTAATATATATATCTTAAAAGAAATATAGCAATTACCGTTTTTTTTAATCGTTTTTTCCGGCGATTATTTTTATTACCCTTTTTTACCTAATAAAATACTAGCCGAGCTATAAAAAAAAATCCGAAATATTATAAAAATTTTAAAATTTTTATATTTATTTTAAATATACCTAATATAGCTTTTATATATTTTAATAATACGCTAATTTAATTTTAAAACGCTTATTTTTTTTTCCCTAAATATAATATTTCTTCTAAAAAAAAGGTCTAAAGGCAATATCTGCGTTTATAAAATTTTATAACGTCGAAAAAATAATATAGCTTATAATCCGAAAAAAACGCATTTTGTAATACTTAAATAATTGCTATTTTATAGGTAAATTTTTTTTAAGCGTATACCGAAATTATATTAATTATATTATAGG
This sequence comes from Pestalotiopsis fici W106-1, assembly GCF_000516985.1. Taxonomy (NCBI): domain Eukaryota; kingdom Fungi; phylum Ascomycota; class Sordariomycetes; order Amphisphaeriales; family Sporocadaceae; genus Pestalotiopsis; species Pestalotiopsis fici. The sequence continues at coordinate 1,504,314 of NW_006917099.1, forward strand.
TATACTCCGTAAATATGCTTTAAATCGGGTCCGTTTTAATAATTAGTAATAGATTCGATATATTATTTAAATTAATAATCGGCCCGGTAAATTTTTAATAATTTATAAATTTAAATAGCAAATATAGCAAATTATAAAAACCCGGTTTTTGCAAATAAACGTTTTTTTTAAAATAATTTATAATTAAACCTAGGTATTTTCGATTATAAGCTAAAAAAAAAATATTTAACGTAAATTTTGCATATTTTTAAAAAAGATTTATAATATTTTAATTTAAAAATTAGGATTTTTAACGTATATTTATATATTTTTTAAAAATTAAAGCAAAAAAATATTTTTTCGACTTTTTTAAAAAACGTTTTAAATTATTAAAAAATATTGCGATTCTTTTATTCGATAATAATATATATATTATTTTAAAATAGCGTTTATTATTATAAATATAAATTTAGCATAAGCTCGAAATATATTTAAATTATATATATATTTTAATATATATATTAATAATATAGCTTTAGGTAAATATTTATATATTTTTTATCCCGGATATTCGTAGGAAATATATTTTAAGTATATTTTTATTTTTTGCAAATTTTATATTAAGCGTAATTTTTAAAAAAAATACCGTAATTACGAAGCTAAACTATTTTTCGAAAACCTTTAAAAATATTCGGATATAAAAAATTTTATATCGATTATTAATAATATATGCCGGATTTATTTTCGATTTAAAACTTAATTTATATAAAAAAAAAATATTTTAAATTATAATTAGCTTATGCAAAAAAATCTTAAAGGTTCCTAAAATATGCTAAAAGTATACCCGGAAAAATATTAATTTTAAGGAAATTAGCTATATAAAAAATAATTATTTTATAAGCCGAAAGCTTATATTAATCGGAGCTATATAAAAATAAGCTTTTTTAATTTATATATATTTATTATATGCTAATTTTATTTTAAATTAAAGTTTTATAGCTAAAATAAATTGCTAAAGCAAATAAATAAACGGTAATTTAATATTCGATAAAGCGTTTAAATTTAATTAAATTAAATTCGGATTAATAACGGTATTTAGCGTTAGCAGCGTATATTATAAAAATAGGCTGTTCGACGATAAAAAAATAATAAATGGGTTTTTAATTTATATAATCTTTACGACGTTAAACGGGTAGATTTAAACGGGATATTAGCGCCGAATAATCGAAAAATAAATCCTATATTTTTTTAAAATAATTTATAAAATATATAAATATTTTTTCGGTATAATCCAAATATACGCTTTTTTTTTTTAATTACGCTAATACCTAATTATCGACGCTTTAAAAATAATAAAAACGATTTTTTTCGTAAAAAAAATTCGAAAGTTAAAAAAATAACGAAACCGATTTAAATTAAAATTGCGTAAACGGAAATTATAAAATAAAATTAAAAATATAAAAAATATATATTAAAAATATTTTAAATAAATATTATTTATTATTTTTAATAATATAATTTTTTATACGAAATAAAAATTATAAATTTAATTATAATAAAGGTATATATTAAAATTATATTAAATTTATCCTAATTTTTATTATTAATTCGCGGATATCCGCTAAATATATGCTTTATTTATACGGTTTTAATTATATTATTTTTAATTTAAACCTATTCCGTAATAAATAAATAATATTAAATATATATTCGAATTACGCTTAATAATAATATATTTAAACTTTAGCAAAAATAGTAGTAAAGCGGGTAACGCCTAAAAATATAATAAAAATATATTTAGAATAATTTGGAAATTTCGAATTTACGTTTAAACGAAAAAATAACGGGCTTTTTTTTTGCCGGTATTAAAGGTTTTAAGCTTAGCTAATTATATTATTAGTTTACGTTTAAAATATACTAAAACTATGCAAATTTACGGGTACGTTTTTTAATAAGAATTTCGTTATTATCGTAATTTAAAGGCGAACGCTAAAAATTTATTTAATATATACTTATAATATATAAATAAATATATTTATAAAACGCTTTTAGTTAGCCGGAATATAAAATTAAATTTAAAAATATTATAAATATATATTAATTATAGTAAAAATTTTATAAATTAAAAAGGAAATTATAAATTAATATTAATTTTTATAAACGCTATAACGGAAATATTATAAATCGAAATAAAGCCGAAGGTATATTCGGAGTATTCCGAGCTATGAAAAAAGAGTTTAATAATTTCGGAAATTCGGGAAAAAAGGAAAAAAAATCGAAATCGGATTCGGAATTTAAAAATTTAAAAAAAAGGCTAAATTCGGAGGTAATTTTCGAATTTTAAATAAAAAAATTAGGAATAAAATTAAAAGTTTAAAATTTAGAAAAATAAAAAACTTTAAAAAATAGATTTATTTAAAGGAATAAATTAAAAATAAATTTAATATTTTTAAAGATTATATTAGATTTTTTCCTTTTTTTATTTTTTAGTATTTTGGAAAATATTAATAAAAATTATTTATATTAAATTATAATTTAAAAATATATTAAATTTATTTTGCGGTAAAAACGAAAATTTTATTATTAGCGGAAAATAAAATTATTAGCATTAAAATTATTAATTTAGCATATATTTAATAAAAATTAAAAATATTTATATAATTTATTTAAATATAATAATATATATATTTATTTTATTACCGGTAAGATTATAATTAAAAATATTATAAATATATGCTTAAAATATCCCGAAAAAGGAAATTTACCCGGGTTTATTAATAAAAATAATATTACGCTAAAATTTATATAAAATAATATATTTTAAAGCGTTATAAAAAATTAGTTTAGTATATATTAATAATTTTTTAAAAACCTATTTATCGCCGGTAATACGCTTAGCTAAAATAATATTCTATTTTAAAATATTATCGATTATTATCCTTAATATATATTATAACGAAATCGAATTTCGTATAAATTTACTTATACTAAAATAAATAAAATAAATATAACGACACAGCTTTTTTAAATAAATTAATATAAACCGTAATAATTTTTAATATATTTTTAATATATAACGGGCTAAATGCTAAAAATAATACCGCATATAATACCGGAATTATTTATATTAATATAATAATTATTATTTTTTAGCATATATTTAAAATATATTAAAATCGGATTATTTATATTTTAGCGTTTATAATAAATAAAATTTCGGGGTCGTTAAAGCGGGAAAAATCTGTATTTTTAATATATATTAAATCGAAAATAAAAATATAAAAAATATACCAACGTTTTTAGCGGAAATAATAATAAAAAAACGCTAATTATTAATAATAACCTAAGCTTATTTTATATAATATATTAGGGATTTATATTTAATATATAATTTAAATATATTTATTAAAAAATTGCTAATCGGGATTATTATTCGAAATAAATCCTAAAAATTTTTAAGCTAATTTAATATATATTTAATAAATATTTAGCAAATTTTAAAATTATATTAAAATACTAACCGTAATTAATCGAAAAACTAATAATACGAATAATTGCGTTATTTAAATTTTTTTAATATATATTTAAAATATTTAAAAAAAAAATAAAATTTACCGAAAAAGGTAGGCTATAAATAAGTTATTTTATTATATTATTTAATTATTCGGATATTTTTAGCGTATATTTAATATTTTATATTAAATTTAATTATTTAAAACGCGCCTGCTTTTTTATAAAAAATTATTTTTATAACGCAAATTAGCAGGTACGTAATAGCTAATTAAATAGCAGCTTTTTACGTAAAAAATCAGTAATATCGCGAGGAATACCGCAAAATTTACCTACGTATATGCGTAAACGCGATTAAAAATAAATAAAACGTAAATAAAAAATATATTTATAAAACGAATAAACCTACGCTTTACTAAAGGCTTAATATATACGCGCATAGCTAAAAAATAAAAAAAATATTTATATTACTATACGTAATTATTAATTTTAAAAGAAAAAAATAGCAATAGCCGTAAAAGCAATTTAAAATAAAATTATAACCGCGCTAGCCAAATTACTAGCTAAGCTGCCGCTAGCTGGTTTTAGCTAACGTTTAGCTTATTTCTGCCTAAAGCTCCAGCTATAGCCTTATTTTTTATAAAAATTTTTACAATTTTACGATATATTTTAAATATATGCCTATAAATTAAAATATCGTAATATTATTTACCATTTTAAAATTATATATATTAATATATATAAGCGCTATATAAATTTTATATATGCATTTATACAATATTATAGCGCAATTAATTTTGACCCTTTAGTAAAAATTTTATTCTGACCCCTCCACACTAAATTTGACCCCTGCCCACGAAAAACCTCCCCCTCGGCGCCGCACGCTTACACAGTAGTGGCTTTAGCTGCTTCGTACGTATACCAATCCCTGCCATGTCATGTCGCACAACTAGACATACAACCGACGTGTATCAACGGCGCAGTAGACCATACTAGCCAATGATGGCAGTCAATCAACTCTGACTGTACTGGCAGTCCTGCAGGAACATCCCAGCTGCGTCTGACGCCTCGACATGATTGGTCGTGTCTCCCGCCGAGAGATGCATCAAGTTACTACCTATGTACAGGCGAGATTGCGGCACCGAACGGTGATGATTGTCAAGTTGCACCTAGCTACTGATTCTTCTGACGAGGATCTGGCGTGGGCACCAGTTTAGGCAAAATCCTCGCTGTGCAGTACCTAATTCAGACCCTCGCCGCCATACTGCAGCAAAAGATAGGATACTACATCTAGGGAACGGCAAAGATGTGTGTAATGATATGATCGTCAAATCAGATCGGCCCCCAAAACCCCTCTTGCTCCCTTTACCCCAACCGTCTCACAAAGCCTGCTTACTGTGCAGCTTTTGAAGGACAGCATGTCGGCTATCGATCGGATATCTGTCTGTCTAACAGCTGCCTAGACAGTTTTTCTCTTGTCGGAAAATCGGGTTTGAAACATGGACGTCTCCATTTTCGCGCAGGCAAGATCCCAATCCGTTGTCCACTCCTCGTAAAAAGGTTGATACCCTAGCAAACCCCCCAACCACCTGCCGACGACGATACCCAGTGTGCGAGCGACCAAGGAGCGAAAGGGCACCCACCAAGGCAGGCTCAAGTACGAGTCTCCGCCATCAAACATCTAGATAAAAGTGATTTAGAATGAGTTGAGATGGGTAAGAATAGTGGAGCACTTACACTCATGACTTGAATTAGGTCCAACCTGGCCCCGTGCACAACAATCTGCTCCTGGTACGCGTACCAGTTCTCGAAAAAGACCAAATCTAGCGCAAAAGCGTTTGGTGTCCCTTCGGCAGACAAGTTGCAACGTACTCTCTCAGTCTGGTTTTGGGCAGTATCACTGGTGGTGGTGGGATAGAGGCGATGGTTCACGCCGCGCCGCAATACGAATTCCGGGTCGCCAGGCCTTACAATGTGCTCGACGCCCTCGACCTCGACGGTCAGGGCCCCCTCAGTCACGCTCACATACTCTTCTTGATATGGATGGAAATGCGCGGGTGGTTTGGAAGGCGCATTGCGCAGCCGTGGGTGATTGGGATAGAATATGACCTCAAAGTGAAAGGCACGCTGCTTCTCAGCTTGTAGGACACGCGTGACTATGGCGCCCTCAAAGCTAAGCTTTTCTTGTCAGATGCCTGTTTTTGCTGTATTTGGCCTCAAAAACGGGAGAAACCTACGCTGTGATGTTCAAGGTACCGTCGTCCTGCAGCTCATGGGGCAGGACGGCCTTGAGCCTTTCAATCCTGGTCATTGTGATGATGGATTTTCAGATTATGATCAAGTGTTGAATATAGACATAGTTTTGAAGAGAACGAGACGTCGTGCGGGGCGAGAAAAGTGAGAGCAAGGCATAGACAGCCAGAGCTATATCGAGGGGGGAAAGGGGGTATCCTGTTCAATCGCCTGCGCAAACATCGTATGGAAATCGTCCAATTGCTACATTTACCAGCAATTTCTAGAGACTTTTACTACGTAATCCATAACCGACGGCATATTTGCTAGTCTTATCATGCCCATGTACCATGCCGCTGGGATATGCGCATGTAAGCTGTAGACTTCGTAACCATGCAGCTAAGCTGGACAGGGCTTGACCCACCGATATGCATTTATGAATTATGTGAGGGGGGTTACATCGGTCTGTTCCATTCTTCAAAACATCAACGTCCTTTTCAAGGCCAGAGCTGATGCAGTGACAGGCGTCGCCCGAAATACTCGGCGGCTAGCGCGCCAGTGATGGAAAAGCCCGCCGTCCAGAACCCGTGACCGAACCACCACCAGCAGCTCCCTGAATCCTTCAGCTTGACGAATGCAATCATGCATCCCAGAGAAATTGCACATCCACTGGTAGCAATTATGGTATAGTACGGCCAAATTCCCTCCGATGAGGCACCGCAGGCTACCAACAGTGCCAGCTGGCCACACAGTAGGACGGACAGCCCGGGCTTGGTGTACCGATCACCCAGCAGCACAGCCATGCTGCGCAGCCCAAGCCTCTTGTCGTCGACCAGATCCTGGTGAGCATAGATTGAATCGTATATCGCGGTCCAGCAAACGCAGGCAAGCACGAGATAAACCACGGGTGGCGAGACACGCACGGATGGGAATGGTGACCAGGCCGGACTGGCCGTGGTGGGCATGGTCAGAAAGGGCTCAATGGCAAACGGCTCGTAGTTCATGGCGACACAGCCGACAATGACGCCCCAGGCTAGACAAGATCCCAGCACGAACTGGGCCAGATGCGTGTGGCGCTTGGCATAGGGATAGTACAATGTCGCCAAGGCGTTTGGCAGAATGTAGTGCGAAGCTGATTCCGCGGCGCGGCCGGGTATGCCGAGACGCAATACGGCAACGCCGAGTATCGCCTGGGAAGCCGCAAAAATGGCGGCGCCGCGGCTGGACACGGCGCCCCGGGGGATGGGACGCTGCTGGGTCCGCGCGACCAGCGCATCAAGCGGGGCGTCGGCCAAGTCGTTCCAGGCGTGCGCTGCGTTGGAGAAGAAGAGACTCCAGGGCAACAGGACCATGCACGCCCGCAGAAGCTCCATGGGAGGAGCGTCCTTCAGGATAGCTGCCAGCAGCGCGCCAAAGAGGTGTGGGAAATATATCAGTGCCAACCCGGCCGGGGGGCTCAGCCGAGCCAGCTGCACGTAGGGAATCCAGGACTCTGGGAGTCTCGACACCCAGCGGCCGGTGTGTTTGCCTCCATATTGCTGTGAAAGCGCAGTCGTGGTAGTCTTTTTATGTGCTGCGCACTTTTCAGTATTGGTTACTGCCTGAGAACCGGCCGCCATCGTACAAAAGCCGGTAAAGGATTTGCGTGCTTTTATCTGGCAAAGCGGTACGTGTAACATAAATAACAATAATTCCCATGGGTAGGTAGGCGGGTGAATATATATGTACATATATTGATCTTTGACGGAAAGTCGGAAGCGCGCTGCCGAGGTATACCAAGGTTACATATGCACAGTCTTTACCTAAGCTGTACTATGACACCGACCCGTCGCTTATCCTATAAACCTTGGCAGATATGACCCCTGCGGGATATGCACCTGTTTAACGACCAATTGCTTTCCCCTCTAGATGCCTAGTTTGAATCCACCTGGTACCAATTTTTGAAAAACGAAATCGGGGTCGTAGCGTTGCTGCACGTCCTTCATCTTTGCTACATTTGCCGAGCCGTAGCTCTGCAGAACTGGCTGACTGTAACTTGCGTCATTCGAGAATAGGTACTCCACTCCGAGGTCTCTCTCCGTGGCCGCGTCCCAAATGGAATCTCGGATGGCAAGCGTGGCATTGTGCCCAGCAGCGTCATCGGAAGCCTCCCACCAGCCCGCGTCCAGCACGAACCAAGTATGGTTGACTGTCGGAAGCCCAAAGACATTGCCTCCTCGTTCTTGACCCGCGAGAACAAGGCTGGCTGAGATGGGTTGCAGACCAATAGCCATGGAACCTGCAATGAGGGACTTTATAGGCGCCAAATTGGCTTCCGACGTGGTTAGATTGTTAATGGTTCCGTACAACTCGGCGTCGGGCAGAAAACTCGTGGCGAACCAATCAATACGAGGAATGTCAGGCACATATTGATTCGCTAGCATCTCAGTGAGCGTCTGAATGCCTGTACTATCGCTGGTTGTGGGGATGGAGTAAAATGGTGCAAACGCCTCAGGATCCATCTCTGGTTTAAGGTATACAATGTCAAGCACAGCTCCGGTGCTGACGTTGGTCGTAAAGGCTTGCAACATGACATTGGCGTAAGGATCTTTGTTTGGAGTTGCTTGGTACTCAGCCATGGCTGCGTAGAGTGCGGGGAGCTGTTCAATGTCGTAAAACTTGAAGCCACCCCATACCTCGTGGATGGGGTAAGTGTTGAGCTTGAAAGAGGTGACGATTCCTGCTCGTGATGATACTTGTTAGCTAGAGCATCACTCAGCCTGAAGCATGCATTCCACTAACCAAAATTGTTGGCGCCGCCTTTGAGCGCCCAATGTAAGTCTGGGTTTTGATCGGCGCTTGCCGTAACGAGGGATCCATTTGCCAATACAATCTACGGCTGAATCAGTACAATGTCAAGGAGCCTTGATACAGGTAAAAGGATAACTGACTCGATGTTCTATCACATTATCGCAACCAAGTCCATAGAGATCCGACAGGTAAGAAAGGCCGCCTAGGTTTCAATAGCGTCAGGAGACAGGCCTCGCATAAGAACGACAAGGTAATGGATCTTACTCTGCAGGAGAAACCCGCTGACTCCGACATCCAAGACCCTTCCACCAACAGCCGTGACGTTGTACTCGTCGAGAGCGTTGTAGACATCGCCCCATCTGTTGCCTGAGCCCACTGTGACTGTGGAAGTTGTCGCATCATAAGTGACATGCGTAAGGGAAGATGTGTCGATCAGCACGCCGTTGTCGATATTTGCAGCCCCTGGGGAAGGACTGTGGCCACCTGAGCGGATAGCAAAGGGAACTTGTTCAGACACCAGCAAGTCGACAACTGTCTGGACATCTTCCTCGGATGCGGGCTGTACAATACACGAGGGACTCGCCCATGCAGTAGCAGACCTTTGCCATATTTCTCAGCACGCGATATCTTGTACATTAGGGGTACGGTGAACCAACCAGTTCTCATGGGCAAGTTCCACATAGCTGGTGTTGCCCGGAGAGGAAGAAACAGTCGACACGAGAGATGCTAGTTTGCTACAAGTGCCTTCCACGTCGCTTTGAGCGCACGCGGTGCTCATGAATAGCGCAATTGCCGTTATAAATGGACGTGCAGAATACATTTCTGACGATTTTTTCTTCATTTTTTTTTTTAATTTCTATTCGCCTCCCTTGACTCCATGATAGAACACTTATATATACATATTTCATAGAGTGGGTCAATCAGCTGGCATAAAAACCATGGCTGACGCAAAGACGCAACCCGAGCCATGTCTGCGTTTGTACCCTACGGAATAGAGACATTTCAACTGTAAGCCGTTATGTGGCTATTCTGCCTTGACGGTCAACTTGATGACAACTAACAATAGACCGCAGTTCAGGAACCGAATCCCTGTGATCCAGTAAATGATTGCGTGCAGAATTTTGCAAGTCCTCACTATGACCTGACTGACTAATGCAGGGGTGGAATCCCCTGGTAAGCTGTGCTGAAGAATTTTGTCTAGGACACCAAGAACATTCCTATCGGGTAGGTCAGTATAAAGAACAGTCCCCTAAGGAGTCAGAACGGGACCGAGTTGAGCAATTGGTATGCCCTATCGCTACCATTCGATGCGGTTCGGTCTAAACGGGACAAGACGACGTTTGCCAAATCTATTTTGAGCCCAGTCTGAGTGCGCACGCAGGAAGAGTAACGAGATGTGCATCACGTACGACTTGAGTGGATTGCCGCTAAAGACTGCAGTGTACGTAGCATTGCATCGCACTGGTCCTCGGCACCACGGCTCAACATTACCAAAAATGAAACAAGTCGGGAACAAAGAAATTGAAAAGCGACAGTAGTTGCCTCATTCCTGCATCTACGATATACCGTCTGCATGTAAGACGGTACCCAACTGGCCCCCCGCATGAGCAAGGGACTTATCAGCCCGCCCCCACTGGCCCTAGGCTTCCTCCCGGGGGTAGAGTGCTTAGCGGGCGACACGTCCAACATAAGCCATGGGCTGCAAAGGGGGGTCCAGGCAGGCTCCCCAGCCCTGTGCAACGTCGTCTCGCAACGCCTGACGCCGGCGCTCACCACCGGCAGTGTCGAATACCCTTCTTCCCTTGGAGACTGACTTCACCCGATGACCCAAGTTTCCCCTTTGCGTTCCATTTCCTTGGTGGTTCTGTTGCAAGACTCAATCTTGAACATCAGTAAATTACTTCACTTGCCATGGAGAGCACAATTCTCATGACCGGGGCCAACGGCTCGCTGGCTATTCCCGCTGTGGAATACATTTTGCAGCATTCGCCAAAGGTGGCGCTTGTACTCACCGTCCGCGATGCCAGCGATGGCGACGTCAACACAAAGGCCCTGCGTGACGCCGTTGCAAAGTTCCCCGAAGCTCGCGTCTCAATCAGAGCCCTCGACCTTGGCCACCTTCAAGCGGTATCCGACTTTGCTGGCAGTATCGCAAATGAGATTGCCCAAGGAACGCTCCCCAAGCTCTCCAGTATCGTCGGCACCGCCTATTACTGGAATCTAGTCGGCCCAGCGGAGCTGACTGGCGACGGCTACGACAAGACGTTCCAAGTCACCTACTTGTCACACTTTTCCCTCGTACTACGCTTGCTTGGCAGTTTCCAGGAAAGTGGCGGCCGAGTCGTCCTGTATACCAGCGACGGCCACGAGCCGGGCAAGAATGGCCTCGAGAAGATCCCGCCTTCGATCCCCGCCGATGCCGCCGCCCTCGACTTGCTTGTCAAGCCATCTCCGGATGATCCGTCAATTGACGCACTCGGCCACGGCTTCCATCGTTATGCCAACGCCAAATTGGCCCTTGTCATGTTCACACACGCGCTGAACCGACGCCTCCAGAAGGACGCCCAGCTGGCAAACATTACCGTGGTAGTGACAAACCCAGGCAACTTGGCAGACTCACGCGCTCTAACGGTCAACACCCCGCGCAAATTAATCATCTTGTCCAAGTTTGTGCTACGGCCCTTGAGGCCGTTGTTGAGCATGAGTAAGTCGACTTTTGGTGTTCATGATGCAGAAGATAGATGCACACAAGCAAATGCTAATCTTATACACAAATAGTGGACCCAACCGCGCGCACCGTCGCTGAAGCGGGCCGCGACACTGCCAAACTAGCCACGGGCGAGGCCAACCCTGGCGAGCGTGGGTACTTTACGCTACTCAAGCCGGATTCCGGATCCAAGGACAGCCAAGACGAAGAAGCTCAAGAGGCGCTTTGGTCAAAGAGCGTACAGTGGACAGGCCTTGAGGCAAAGGACGCGAGGCTATTGTAACTGCATCTATTCAGGGCCTGGTGACGCCTGTGTGGCATAAGGGTCATACAGGTAGGTAGCTTGTATTGTAAACAACCTTAATAAAGGCAAGACGCCCGAGCGCTGTGCACTACAAGTTGTACGATCTTGAGTGGTGGTAACGTGGGGAAACGACCAACTGCATATGTAATATGGCCAAATGAGTAAAATGACAAACAGGGTTGTTGGTCCATGGCACCGAAATGCCCCATGTAGGTATCTATCTGCCTTTAGGTACTTGGCTATCCACTAGTGCTATGGTATACATACAGGTAGGTGTACATGAGTGTCGTGTCATGTCTTGCGCTGTGCCGTGCCCCACCATGGCCCAGATCGGATATCTCCCATGTCACCCACCCCTCCATTGAGTGGCACAATACCAAGGTACTTTGGTTCAAGTACAAGTGAATAGGTATGTACTTAAGAAATCGCTGCCATGTCTTGGGGAATGGGCATGGACTCTAACTGGTCTCGTGTAACTGTTGTACAAAGTCCTTTCGCAAATTGTCCGACAACGACGATGGGACAACTCCAGGCTTGGGTCAGCGATCTCAACCTCAGAGACCCTTTGGTCGCCGCCTCTCTTCTGATTTTATCACTATCTATTACTGCCACTATATGGAAGAGTTACGATAGCCTGTCATCTTTCCCTGGACCTCGTCTCGCAGCATGGAGCCGCATATACTCGGTCTGGATAGTGCTCACAGGTCGTGAACATGAGTGGCTATTACAAGCACACGACAAGTATGGTATGATTAATGCGCTAGCTAAAAGATGGTTTTGAACCCGAATCTCAATTATTTCATGGCTAGGTCCTCTCGTGCGGTGGCAACCCAACCTGCTGCTCATCAATGATCCAACCATGCTGCCAAAGATATACCATCTACGTGCTAATAAGACCCGGCATTACAACCATTCACCGAGTGATGTCAAGGGCATGGTTGAAGAGAGCGATTGGCAAAAGCATCGGGCGAAACGACACCGGATAGACTCTGCAGTAACCAACCCCTTCAAAAGATATAAAACCACTTTAGACCTTTTGGGTTGACTCTAGTGATTCTCAGTTCTCCCCAAAGGCAATCTTCGATAACGAGGAGCTCGTGGATGTCTTTGTTACAAAATGGATCGATGCATTGAGTGCTCAATTTGCCACCAATGGCAACATCTTTGACTTTTCGGACTGGGGAAAGTATGTTCCAACACAATGCACTGCATGATTAATTCTAAACCTGGCTTACTCGGTACAAAGCTTTCTAGCCCTGGACGTCGTCACCAAGACCTTCTTTGGGCAAGAGATGGGCTTTATCGAACATGGCGACAAGAACAGTATACTGGCGGATACCCGCGCCAACGGCCCAACGATTCATGCCTTGGCGAGGCTCCCCAGACTCAAGATGTTCCTCCTCAGGTCATTTGGCAGGTTCTTAGTACCGACAGCCGGTGACGGCTCTGGTCTCGGAAATGTCCTTTTGGTAAGACTTACTGCTTGGAGAATGTTTTCTCGCTAATATGATTCTCCAGCTTAGGGACCAGCTTTATCAAGAACGACTGAATACAAAGGACAAGGACTTACGCATAGGTCTTGATAGGCAAGTTATGAGATATTCCAACACTGTAATTATAATTGCGTGCTGACAACTTATGATGACAGGGTACTTCTTGATAATATGCACAACGATGCGTTCAGCCATGAAGAGCTCAAAGAAGATGTTCTTTTTGTTGTGTAATACCTTCTTCCATCAGAATCTTCTCAAGATATATACTCATAAATCCACACTATTAGTCTTGGCGCAAGCGACACCACTGGCCATGGTATCCGTTGTCTCATCCGCAATCTACTACAGCATCCGCCTTGTCTTGCTCGGCTCCGCCGGGAGATTGACGATACGGTCAGGAGAAACGGCGGCATCGACCAGATCCGATTTGCACACATCAACTCCCAGATGCCGTATCTGTCGGCCTGCATCCGCGAGTCGCTTCGCCACGATCCGCCCATTGTGAGTTTCCTGCCACGCTGGGTCGACGGCCCAGATGGTGTCGAACTGTGTGGCCGGTTCGTACCTCCCGGCGTGGAGGTGGCCTGCTCGCCATATGTACTCAGTCGCAACCGCGACCTCTACGGGCCCGATGTGCACTCGTTTCGTCCCGAACGTTACAGCGAAGCTTCGGAGGAGTGGGTAGCCAAGGCTGCGCGGTACGATTTCGTATTTGGTTATGGGCCTCGGCACTGCATTGGTCAGCGCTTGAGCCACTTTCTTACGTGCAAAGCCATTGTGCAGGTGAGAAGTCCTACGAAAAGTCTTGCCCCGTACCATGCTCGACTGACAATTGACACCTTGAGTTAGCTCTTTCATCACTTTGATGTGGATTTGATCGATCCCGGTTCTGGAAAAGCATTCCTGAATTGGAACTATTCTGGTCTCAGGCTTCGACTTTCACGCCGGGCAAACGATGGTGCTATTTAATAGTACCTAGATAGGTTCGTGGTCGATGTTGTCCAGGTCTAATGTCTCTGAAAGCAAACCTCATAGTGGTTGAGAGCAATGTATTTTCCCTGCGCACTATTTCTCTCCAAAAGTGTGGATTTCGGGACCATGTCTTCTCGTCAATGATGATCATTTGCACATCAGGATGCTATACTTGGCAGAAGATTGAGGCAGCCGAGGTACAAGGACGATTCATTGGATTGAATTGTACGGTCGTGGACGGCGATGCGTCGGCAGTTCTTATTTCGCATAATCAAGTCCACATATCTACCATTCGAAGCCAACGCCCTACGTGACTAGCTCTTTACGCAAAGCGACCATTGAACTACATCAGCAAGACTCTCCCAACCAAACGGCCAGCTTGAAATAGCAGTCTTTCCGTCCTTGGATGCTACCTCGTCGGCTGCTCCCGCGTTGAGCACTTAAGCTTGGGGACCGCTTGAAATGAGGGTAAGCAAGGTGCTTTGAAATCAGATCGTGTGACGGGTAAACAGTCCTTGACCTTGTTAATGATAACCATTATTACTTTGCTGTCCGATATGACATGTGACTGTTTGCATTACCAGCATATACGGCCATAGGCACTAGAGAACTCGGCATCCCGACGGCTGGGAATCCCCGGTGTTGTATGTCCTTATCCATCTTTTTGTCGTTACGAGGCCTTGTTAGTATTGAAGACACATTGCGACGCCCATTACCATTAGCGACATGAAGGCCAAGGCACGTTATGCAGCACACGTGACCTGGTGGGCATCCTACGACTCCTCCAATGGCCAAAACTCGGAAGCTCGCTGGCTCTCATCTCAATAACATACAGTCTGGGCCTCTAAGGTTGGAGAAGCCTTTCCATGGGGGCGTCCACCTCATCGAGAATCTCATCTGTTTCCCCCCACCAACATCTACCAATCTTTCTGCCTTCTTCTGAAATGCCAAGAGTGTTGCTCCGCTAAAATGCGCAGCGTTATAGATGGAAAGCTAACCCCACTCTCTAGCCCGGTAAAGGAGCTACACGTTATGGTAGCATGCCACAGGCTGCCGAGAAAACCGTCCATTTTTGTCAGGTAGACATATCCTGTGACCGCCGGATCAGTACTCAGGTTGATGACGACTGGGAAATCCCCGGTGTTGTATTATTTTGTCTTTTTGGTCAAAAACTTAGTTTTTTTTTTTTTTTACCCTGTGCGCATGTCCTAGCAGTGTGGCAGGATTGATTTAAATGCGCGCAAAGGGTAAACGTGAACAAGAAGCTGAAAAAGAAGTCTGACCGATGCTGACCAGTTACAGGGGAGGGTGAGACGCATCTTGCCACTTCCAGAGTAGTGATATGCGGTGTGGTTACTTCGGAGCGACAAACAGTCATCATAGTCCTACAAAAGCAACTCCTTCCCTCTTCCACAAGTTGGAGTTGTTTACTTACTAAACTCAACATCTCTCGGCCTGTTCCCATAATCAATTCGATCCTTCTCGTCGTTTTGCGTTGATACATTGTTTTAATGAAAGATGTCTCAAGTCTGCAGCGTTTGTTACGGCATATTGGAAAAACTCTTCGATGACGAAACTTATTCCGACGTGACCTGGGATGAGCGCGGCATGTATAGGGTGACGAAGTTTGGCGTGACCAAACCCAGCCAAAACGAGGGTGCACAAGAGCTGGTCAATTGTTTAACCCTATTCGAGTCGTGTAACTTGTGCCGATTATTCAAAGCTTCGGGCATGCCTGGGCGTTGGACGCATGATGACGCAAAGAATTTCGAGCCTCACATCAGAATCGCCCCGGATGCGCAGCTTCCTGGGAACAAGGGAATTGGCTTGATCAGCCTGGGAGGTTATAGTGGCGCTGGAATTCATCTCGTGGCCGACGCCTGTGAGTCGTGGCAGCTAAATATGGGCAACAAGCTCTCACTGACCCTTATGCGTTTTAGCAAGTCAAGCATATGGCCGGGGCGATGTTAGTGGAACTTTTCTACACAATACAGGAACACCCGAGTCGTTCGTGAAGTGCAGAGAATGGTTCACAAGATGTCAGAAGCAACATTCGCAGTGCGAATACACGATGGCGGGCGACATGATTGGTCTTGAACATCCATTGCCGACGAGGATTCTAGAGATTGATACAGAAAATGACTGTTTGAGACTTGTGGAGACCCGAGGGACGATGGGACGCTGGGCCGCATTGAGCTATTGCTGGGGCGGCGACGTGCCCTTGAAAACGACTAGAGAGAACTTAGGTCAGCGCCTTGCGGGTATTCAGATGTCGGATCTACCCAAAACGTTCTTTGACGCCGTGAAGGTTACCCGCGAACTTGGGTTACACCACATCTGGATCGACAGTCTTTGCATTCTGCAAGGCGATGTTCAGGACTGGAAGTCGGAAGCCGGTAAGATGGGTGCGGTCTATGAGTTTGCCGAGATTGTCTTGGTTGCCGCAGCCGCCGAGAATTCTGTGGCAGGATTATTCATGGATGTAAACACCGATGAGTATCGCGAGCCCGACACCGAGGAGTATCGCGAGCCCGAGCTAACATGGGCGGAACTGCCATATATCAAGGGAGGCGTTGAGGCGGGAAGCATCTGGGGAGTTGCAAATGCACACAGGTCGACCTCGATGGAACTGTTTGCGCCTCTGAAAACTCGCGCCTGGACAATCCAAGAGAGGTGCTTGGCGCGCCGAAGCATTTACTTCGCAAAAGATGGCATCTGGTGGTGTTGTCGCCAGTATGAAAGTACTTGCTGGCGCCATGACGCCAAATCATTCGTTGATCATCAAGTCCAATGGCGAGAAACTGGAGACTGGTCGCTACTTCTCAAACATTTCCAGTCTGGTAGGCTAACGGTTCTCACGGACAACCTACCGGCCTTGGAAGGAATCGCTAGCCGAGCTGCTGCCAATCGGGGAGACAAGTATTATCACGGTTGCTGGACCGGAGACATGCCTGATCAGCTTCTGTGGTGTGGCCCGGTAGAGCGGCCGGCGGAATTGGCGGATAGGCCGACCTGGTCTTGGGCATCCACTTACGGTCGTAGACGGTTTTATATTTACGACGAATCTGGCGCTGAAGAGCCTCGTGGTGTTTATTGCCAATCATTCGATCCAGGTACGGACGGAGAGCTCAAGGTACGGCTATGCCCGATACTCACCAATATTGACGCCATCCAAACCCCGCTGGACGACGACACATTACGACGGAATTTGCACCTACACATAGGCATAAACCATGTAGCTGCATTCTTGTGTTCCTCCTTGACAAATATGCTAATGATTAAGGTTGATGGTCAAATAGTTGGTGGAGCAGTAGTTGATGACATGGTTTGGTACCTCAACCAAGTCAAAACCGGCAATGCCTTGGCTGGCTGCGTGCTTCTCCGAGCAGAAAAGTACGGGCAGGATGATTCATCTTGCGACTCTCCAAACAGGTATTTCGGGCTTCTCTTGGTTCGAAAATCTGGAGATCCAGACACTTATTCCCGAGCGGGACTCATGATGCTTCACAGCACTTCATGTGTCGAAAAGGCCATTAGAAAGGACTTTGTATTGATATAGTTGGGACTGGGTGATCGAG
The DNA here is from genome assembly GCF_000516985.1 of Pestalotiopsis fici W106-1. Classification (NCBI taxonomy): domain Eukaryota; kingdom Fungi; phylum Ascomycota; class Sordariomycetes; order Amphisphaeriales; family Sporocadaceae; genus Pestalotiopsis; species Pestalotiopsis fici. The sequence continues at coordinate 1,521,879 of NW_006917099.1, forward strand.
ATGAGACCAGAGATTTGGAAGCGATGATTACCTAGTACTCAAGAATCATGTGTCTCGGCCGCAGCAGCGGGCCCTAGGGACATGGAATGATTGGCAGCAGCCTAGTAAACGAGCTCATGTCATGTCATATGGAGGAGTTATCAATAGACTTTCAATCTGACAGACATATTCCTTCGAAAAATAAAACACATCAACTCCGGAGCCAGAAATATGTTCCTTGAACGGTCCTTGACATTGCCAATCAAGAAAATAGACCTAGTCAATTTGTATCATGGATGGCAACGCCCCAGATGGTCCCTAAGGATCGAACAAATGACCACGTTCCAGTGCTTGTTGCGACTTGACTTTCTGGAAGTGCAGCCTGGACAGCATGTAGCATAGTCGAGATGATGGCACCGCCCCCAATCCCAGCAAAGATTTGGTAAAAGATCCATTCAGCCTTGGACGAGTTTTGGTCCAGAGTTCAGCTAAGGCCCATGACGAGGGGCATTAAGCCAGTGGCCACGATATGGGTAGGCTTGTACCGTCCAGTCTTTGTTACAATTACACCACCAACTGCTGCGAAAAGCGGGAAAAAGATGGCACGAGGTAGCGTATTGACTCCCGCAATCGCTGCTGAGTTTCCCAGCACCGCTTGCAAGTAAATTGGATAAAAGAAGTTGATCCAGAACGCGAGAAGCATGCTCATGAATGAGATGAAGAAAGCCGCAGCGGAAGTTTGATTCTTGAAATGGAGGGGTGGCATTACTGGATACTTGCACCATGGTGACATTTCCCAGAGAAAGGCAATGATAAGCCCGATGAGTCCGGTGACAAGAGGTGCCAGAACGTTGCCCTGCTGCCATGTATAACGCGTGCCACCATACGTCAGAGCCCAGAGGATAGCGAATGTCGATGCGATCAGGATCAAATTTCCAACGACATCGACACGTTTAATCCTTTCCCACGTCGAGAGATCCTTCTTCCATTGAACCTGGAGAAATAAAACGAGCAGGATCAAGGCTAAAGCTCCAAAAGGAAGGTTGATGTAGAATACCTTCCAAGACCATGAGTTGGGCCCGACGCGACAAGGGGGGCAAGACATGACTTACCCATCTCCAGGTGACGCGATCCGTCAAGATACCGCCGACAAATGGGCCTATGGTAGCGCCCAGGCTGACGAAGAGAAAGAGCAAGCCAATAAAGTTTCCGCGCTCGCGCATGGGAACAAGATCGCAGATGATCATGTCAATGAGCATGTTGATACCCCCAGCTCCGATACCTTGGACAGCTCGCGACCAGATGAGCATGCTCATTGAGGTCGAGCCGCCACAAAGGCCGCTCCCCAAGAGAAATATGACCGTGGCTCCAATCATGACATAGCGACGACCCCATAAATCTGCCAGTTGGCCATACAGCGGTTGCAATGCAGCACTCAAGTCATTGTTAGTTTATATCCTTGGCATTGGGATAAAAGGCCTACCTAGTCAGAAAGTAAACATTCACCACCCAAACGTAATCATCGCCACCTTGCAAGGAGGCAACGATGCTCGGAAGGGCCGTGGCAACGATTGATCCGTCTAGGGCCGACACAAGGCCTGTACAGCACAGGCCTAGGAAAGCGAGCCAGAAGCTTGGGGGGTAGCGTGTCATGGCTGGCTTCGATGCAGGAACCTTCGGAGAGCCCTCAACAAGTACACTATGAGGGGTATGCCCTGTGGTAGCTGCGTCGCCAGCAAGCGAGTCCAGCTGTATCTGCTCATCCCCGAGAGACATTGTACGTGCAAAACGTTGCGTTGGGAGGGAAATGAAGTGGTAACGTTATGGTCTGGAGAAGGTGAGATCTGCAGAAATGTCCGTCCGTTTGTTGTTTCCCATGCCTTGAAGCCTTGCTGGGATGTGCAGGATTTCAAATTGGAGAAATGAGCATCTTCGACAGCCTAATATCGCATTTGTGTTGCATAGCAGACTGATTCAAGGAGTCATAGCATTGTTTGTTGGTGAGAGCTCCGAATCACGTGAATCGGAGGGCCAACAATTCGGACATCGGAGATGACAAAGGAGCTGATCCGGCCCCCAAAGCGAGTCCGATATGCACCCAGACCGGTGAATATATCCAGAGTTCGGCGCATTTCGGGGAGAGCTTTTGGCGCAACCTGTATCAGTGTCGCCTTGTCAACATCTGCCCGTGTCCGTAGCTTCTGAGCAATATCAGAGGCCATGTCTCCATACATGACGGCCCTAACAGCCAGAGTCGAGCGGCGGGTGTTGAGCGTCCAGGTCAGATCACGCGTGCTGACGTCGTAGTGCTGGCCGAGGAACTCCGCATATCTGTGCAGACACGCTCGCAATGCCGTCTCGGAGGCAGCTGAGAAGTGCACAGGGGCAAAGCAGGGAAGCGAGGCATCTGTAGCAGGACTACAGGGCGCAGGTTCATAGGCCTTGTTGATACCGTTGGTGTTGGCGCCCCCGAAGCCAAGGCTGTTTATGCTGGCTCGTGGGACTTCGCCAGGGGCCAAAGCCGGCCGATTTCGGGGTTGAGCCGATCGAAGAGCCGATCAAGGGGCACAATACGGTGTTGAAGGCTCAGACTCGCCTTAGACAATGCCGCCAGGCCAGCAGTGCCTTCGGCATGGCCAATGACCATCTTGATGGACCCGACATATAGGTCCCCGCCACCAGGGCTACCTGGGTTCCGTCTCCGGATCGCGATACCTGGACAGCCTGGCGCACAGCCACGGGACTAGACGAGCAGGCTGTATCGATTGTCATTGCGGGACCGTGCCAGTTGAGAAAATATGATACCCGATTAGAGAGGATGGAAGCTGCCGTGCCCATCGCAAAATACTTAGTGTAGCTTTCCTGGTCGTTTCCGAGCAGGTCCTTGTAGTCCGAAGACATGAGGCCCACATACAACGCGGTTTGAGAAGCATTCAGCCGCCGGACGCTTTGGCCCGTGGCCTCAACTCCTTCGTAGACTGTCTTCAACAAGAGACGATGCTGTGGGTCGATCGATTTGGCCTCGACGGGTTTGATGCCAAAGAATTGTGCATAAAAAAGTCGAAAATCTTCATCCAAACGTAGGAGTGCCGTACGTTTGTGATGCCATGGTGCATGTTTTCTCTTGGGATAGAGCCCATGGACAGTGAAGCTGCTGTCCGGGATAGCCGCGAGTTTACCGGTTGGATGTTTGAGCAACTCCCATAGCTTTGCCGTCTCAGTTACTCGTCAGGAAAGCGACATTGCACTGCCAATGACGGCGATGAGCGCGTTAGAGCTCTGTCCTTGTTGTGGTGTCATGGTGCTTGTAGATTGAAAAATCAGTTCAAGCGTCGACGCTCATTTCTCAAGCACAGAGCTATACAGTGACTGGCTGACAGGGTCAGCTAGTACAGTGATACAGCCCCTTTTTCAGTTTGGTCTTGTTCTAAAAGTCGCAGGTCCAGCACGACTCAGAGCACCCTCAGATTCCCGTCTATTCGGCATGCTGCTGGATTTTAATTTCATGGGCCCTCGTGTCAGCCACCCGTATTACAATGAACAGGGAAACAATTGCGAATCGCTGGGTCTGAGGGGGAAAGTATCATCAATGTCGTGCGTCGGCATCGATCAATGGGAATGATATAATTGAACGGATCAGATCATTCCGCAGCTGTGAGCTTACCCGGCTTACATTACGCCGCAGTCGATGCGTTATGCTGCCAAGGATGCGTCCTAGGATGCTTTTTACGCCTCCTGTTGATTGTTTGTGTTGGATGGCTGGTGTGTGATAGCACGCCATGGGACAGCTCACCAAGGAACCCCACATTGTTGGTTGCCTTTATGCGAGGTGTTCGATAGTGGGCGCGTGACAAGGGTAGCCGTTGTAAGTGGCGCATACCTAGGTAGCCATTATGTGCCCTGTCTTGCTACAAGTGTTTTCAAGTTTAGCGAACCCCAATTGCGCCGTGGGCTCTTGCCCCAGCGCAGCATTAGTAAGGTAAACAGACGGCAAGGTGACTGCTGAGCAGCACCCCATATACCCTTGTGCGAACATGCCATACTTTATCAATGGAAATGATTGTAAAATCATGTGAGTTCCTCTGTAAAGAAAACAAAATTTGAATGAGATATTTCGGCTCCGGTAGAACGTGAGACGACATTCAACACCAGCACAGGGCTTGGTCTTCCGACTTGGCACAATTTGTTGTACCTCCCCCACCCTTCGCGTTCCACTCTGCGGAATGGCGCTGTTGAAATAATGGGTGGCCAGAATCACGCCGCCCCAACCCAAACCCAAACCCGACGATACCAATCATCCTCGGCGCCATCCGTCAACTACTCTCGCCGCTATGCCTGCGATCGGTGCCGGGGCCATAAGCTTCGATGCGTCCGCGATCATCTCACCACCGAGGGCGCCTGCCAGCGCTGTCGAAAGGCGCGAGAAAAGTGCACCATTGGCGGGAGCACACGTTCCCGTCCGCCCAGAGACAGCGTCTGCCGGGTAGTCTCACACAACGAGTCTTCCAGCTCTGCGAGCCCAACCCGCTCTGCACGTCTGGTCTTCCCCCAGCAAGCATGGGAGTCTGTTGAATATGGAGATGGGCAAAATCAATTGCGAGACGATAACGACATCAACTGGCTCGATACGCTTGATGCCACATACAGCAACATTGCGTGTGAACTCGACCCGGAGACTCTCGGCGGTGGAGCAATTGGGGGACAAGATTATGGGGACGTTGGAAGCGCCATGCTTACCACGACCCAAAAAACTAGCGCCGGGGCTTACGCCTTCACATCAGCTCCGGAGCACTTCGAGTTCAGCCCTGTTGTTAACATCTCTGGGGATCGTGAAGCACTCACCCTGCAATCAAGCCAGCAGCATCGCAAAGATACTCCTTCAAATAGCAACGATGCCTCGTCCTCAACTCCATCCACGTGTGCCCACGAACCTCCAGTGGCACTAAATGCTGCCCATAGGTTAACTCCGCAAGGCTCCTCCAATTCTGGACCTTCAAACCAAACGAGTGCCACGGATGAGTCCGTTGCACCAAATGCTGAGCTCAAGGATGCGGCCATTCACGAGCTCTCCGAGCTCAGCACGAGCTTGATGAAAGACCTGCACAGAGTAGTTAGCTGCAAGTTAGCAAGCTCGTTCATTTTGACCTGTTCTGATAAGAGGCCTGCCGAGTACTTGTTCAAGACGCTAGATGGGTCAACCAGTCAGGAAAATGCCATCGGACGGATGCTCCAGGGTTCGGAAAAGTTTCTCGAGATTATCCAGTCATTTAATCAATTGTCACACTCCCCGGATTCGCTTCCTGACAATGCAATGATCGACCAAACACTGAACTTACATGACCATGAAGAAGGCCCAGACAGCTCTGAAAGAGCTGATCATGCACAACTGGAAAGGAGATGGAAAATGCTCCAATCATGTCTGGAGCGCCAGAGCCCAATACCAACTGCACTCACTTCAGGGATTTTCAATCTTTCCTGGAAACCGGACATGACCTCAAAACTAGCCGTCTTGACTTGTTACACGTGCCTTCTCCGAATATACGAGACTGTGTTCTCCGTGATTCATCACACACTGGAGTTTTCTCCCGCTCTGGCCGCGACCATCAAGCTGCCTCCGACAGTTCCAGGCTTGGAAATAAATGGTTTCGTTATACACAGGCACCGGAGTCTACAAATCAAGGTGCTGATCCAGATAAGTACCTATATGCTCGACTCTGTCGAAAAGTCCATGCATTGCATGCTCTCAGACTCAATTTTCCAAGCCTTGCTAAAAACCGTATTGCAACAAGAGGGCTTGGAGTGTTCGCCAGGAAATGAGACTGGTTAGTTCTACCCTCAATCCTATCGAATCCATTTCCAAATACATCTTGTATCAAGGCATGGGATTTGTGCGCCGCCTGATAGAACGGGTGGACAAATGTTTGAAATGATGGAAAGCGCGGCTTAGTTCAAAGGTACTTTATCAACAGGGACAGTAATTAGAGTTGATCCGGTCAAGATTATAACGGCGGTTTAACTCGATTTGTCGTGCTCTGCCTGCCTATATCTAGATCCGCATTGCGCTCATTAGCTAAAGCTGGCATTTAATACTATGCCAAGTATATCACGAAATAGACTCCTTTCCAACCAGTTTTTCTTAGCTCCCTCCATGTTTTGCGGTTAAGTCGCCACCTATTTGGACATGATGATTCATCCCGGCTCTTCTTTGTCTGTTGCTATTTTTTGGCTGATTTGTACGGCTGCTATCTCAGATGTGCTACACTGTGCCCTTATCGATGATTGAATCGATGTTGCAACACCAACCAAAAGTCTGCATCAATCGACTTCTGGTTTCATGCAGTTGGTTGCTCACTTGGGCTTGGCGGCGACGGACTTCCAATATTGCAACCTTGTATCCCTACTTGTTTGTGATTTTACCGGTCAGTTGATAGGTCAGATGAAAGGCGTTTGATTATGGATGTGAATATGACCCCTTGCTTTATCAAGCCCAAAGACTCATTGGGGCCGTTGGTGTGCGGCTCAAGTCGGCTACTGTGTTATACACGGGGACAAAATAGATGCCGCTCCATCCCGTCCATCTGCGGTCGCAAAAGTCGTCCATACTTAAGCCATACCTGAAAGAGGCACAGGTCAACCATCAGAACTCTCTCTTCCAAGCCCCACCTCCACATCTGACATTTGTGTGATTAGACACTGCATCTCACCTATCGCGCCCACCCTTGAGATTTCAACATTTCGCTGTCTTGTTCCTCGTCAGAATGACCTCAAACAACGTCACTCCTCGAATCGTCGAACTGGCTGCAAAGATAAGCACCGCGGTTGCATAGCTCCAAGCAAATCTGTCAGCCCAGGGAGTGGAATCTCCATCCTTTGCCGAAAGCAGCCCTCCAACCCTCCCTTCTGATGTTCACCAACTTCGGGATGATGTGTTGGACGCAACTGCTGAGCTCCATGAGGTCCTGTTAGAGCCTCTGATGCTTATTTACAAGTTTGCCGGGGTAACTATCTCTCAGGCCCATCTAGGTCCCCAGAAACTGATGTCCTCAAGGTCTCGAATGTCGTCAGCATTGACTCAATTGTCCGATTCAAGATTCTGGACATGATCCCCTCAGGGGGCCGGGTGTCTTTTGAAGAAATCGCTGAGAAAACGAATCTCGACAAGGGGCTAGTCAGACGACTGCTCCGAAATGCGATATCCATGCGCATCCTGACAGAGCCCGAATCAGATATGGTGGCACATACCAAGACCTCCAAGTTCTTGGCCATTCCATATATAAGTTCTTGGGCCACATTTGAAAGCCACGACACGTGGCCAGCTATTGCTAAAGTAATAGATCTATTCATTTAAAGAAAGCAGAGCGTCATTCTAACACTGACGTGTTACACTAGGTCGGAGAAGCGATTGAGAAATGGCCGCACTCCGAAGAAGCTAATCAGACGGTGAATCTATACCATATTCCATATCTGACCCATGTGATACTCCAAATTCAAGCTACTTACTGGGACTAACACACACAGGCCTACGCTCTCGCGAACGGGGGAAAGTCGGTATATGAAGTCCTTGGCTCAGACCCCGAGGCGGCGATGCGTTTTGCGGGCGGGATAAAGTCCCTGGATCATGTCCCGGGTTGCGGAGACGCTTTTGTTGCCAAGTCCTACGATTGGGCTTCCCTCGGTGATGTACGCATCGTGAATGTGGGTGGGCAACGAGGATCAGTCGCCATAGACCTGGCAAGTAAGTATAAGAACCTCAAGCTGCTTGTCCAGGACGCGCCCCAGGTCATCCAAGGCGCCGACTCGACCGTCCCCGACTCATTGAAAGAGCGCGTCCAGTTCATGCCACATGAGCTCTTTGGAACTCAGACGGAGAAAGCAGACGTCTATTTCTTCCGTATGGTTCTCCGTTCTTGGGGCGACCAGTACGCCGTCAATATCTTGAAAGCTCAGATTCCTGCGCTCCGGCCCGGAGCAAAGATTCTCATTCAGGATGCGGTCCTCCCGGAGCCGGAGAGTGCTACTCCATTATGGAGACAACGAGTACAGAGGTATGAAACTATGGGATATACTAAGCCAACTCGCATGCCTACTGATAGAACCTCGCTAGGTCCGTTGACGTGGCGTTGAAGTTCTACTTCAACAGTTACGATAGACATTTAGACGAATGGAAAGCGCTTTTCGCTGCAGCAGATGAGCGATTTGCCCTTCATCGGGTAATTGAGACCGTGGACTCGAACTTGTCGGTCCTTGAAGTTCACTGGGATGTGTAGAATGGCATGCAAGTTCATCCAATCCGGGCCCGCGCTTGAACTAGTGGCATGATGGAATCGGTACTTTTTTTTCCCTAACCAACCTTTTATTGGCCTACAATTGGTTATGATTCGGGTCAAATCAGCAGTGGGATACGGCTTTCAGATTACGTCGACCAAAGTAGAAGCTTGGACTCCCTTCAAGAACAAGGGAAACATGCTTGGTACAATTCTCTCCCTTAGATCGAAGCCTACCTATGTGGTTTTCACCGAACTGATTTGCCAAAGCTACCCATAAGTCTGTATTCCTGAGATTTAAATGAATTATGCTTGTATTTTTCTTGTAACTTCTTCCATTTCTCGAACATATTCGATCTCACAGCCCCTCCCACCTAGTAATTGTTTGATCTTATGTGAGCTTCATTGCTGCGTCAATTATCGTCACCTCTCTCAGCCCGCTGATTCCCCCCTCTTCATTTCCCCTCTTCTGCACAAGGATAAGACATTTTAAGACTAAAAGGCATTACGGCCGTCTAATAAGCTCTTTGTACTGAATGATATCGAATCCGTCTAAATTCAGTTGACCATTTCAGAATATGATATTCAGAAAGTGGTACCTGGGATTCTCGAGAAACTAGCACCCTTTCTTGGACCGGATACGAGAATGAGATCAGGGAGGGTATAAAAAGTAGGAGGGGGGTAAATGGTCTGACGGGAGGACGGGAGGCCTGGCAGTAGGAACCAGATTTCAAGTTCACTGCATATTTCAACGACAAGATGTTGTTGCCAACTACCATGGCAGCCTCACCATTCTAAAATAGTACCTCCTATGCAACCCACCTTTATTCCTGATGAATCTCTTCACCATGCGGCCTCTCCAACATCATACAATAAAGGTCGGCCGTGCATACCATTACAGCCTTGGTCAGCTTTATACGATGGGCAAATATAGGACTCGATACTTTAACACGTTGGCCCCTTTCCAACCCTGCACGAAAGTTGGTATAGGGAAGGATGATTGCCGCAGCCGAGATGGGTAACATAACAGATTTCTAGCCTTGCCCAGTTTCAATTATGAATAAATAAAATGCTGGCTCATCTTTGTTGCGCTCCAAATATCTCGACCCATTTTCGCACATCACAGGTGTTCTACCTCGCCGGTCAAGCCTTTCTTACTGTGGCCTATAATTATAGTCTCGGAAAACACGACGGAGACCTTACCTTTGACCAGGCCGTCAACGTTTCCAAATGGATATGGATACATTATACTCCTTCACTTCTGTCTTCCGGGACGGCCAAAATCTCCATAACAATATTGCTTGTCCGGATCTTTGCTCCGAAACACGCATTGAAGTGGCCCCTGATAATCACAACGACACTATCAGTAGCGGCTGTTGCTCAGATCTCCACTGTATGGAACCAAATGAAACCCGTCGAAGGCTTATGGAACCCTACGGCAGGCGCAACTCTGCAGTTCAGCCCGAACATAGCCATGATTGAGGTCAACATAATAGGGGGTAATCTGTCTGCAATTATTGATTGAATATACGCATTACTGATTATGATCACCCCTTGAAGCTCTATTTGCGTTCGGAGATCTATTTCAAGTATTGGGCCCAGTTTTGATCGTCTGGAGGCATGGGCTTTGTACGCAGCTTAATAGAACAGGTGGACAAATGTCTGAACTGATAGGAAGCGCGGCCTAGTTTAAAGGTTCTTTGCCAATATGGACAGGAATTAGAATTGAGCTAGCGGACGTTGAACAGATTCGTCGTGCTCTGCCTGGTTTTATTTAGAACCATAGTGCGCTTATTAGCTAAAGCTGATATTCATTACCATGCCATTTATATCACGAAATAGGCTCCTTTCCACCCATACTATACATCGAGTCTTTTGCTCTCTCCATGTTTTTGGGGTCAAGTCGCCACCTAGTTGGATGTAATGGTTTATCGTCGATAGGATTGAAAATGCTAGCTCTAATATATAAATTAGTCTTTATTATAATCATCAAGTATACTTGAACATTGGCTCATTTGGGGAACTGAGCCAACCTCCATGCCATAGCCCAAAACGTTGTCACGGAACCCGTCGAAAATTATATCCAGAAATCTAAAACCACCCAAACAGTCCAGTAATCATAACCACGAGGATAGGTGGAAATAGCCAGTGCTGAAATTCCCCACCTCCAATAAGCAGTCGACTAACGAAACCATCGGTAATAGGCATTGCCAACGCTGCACACAGAGCCATTCCCATCAGACTCTCATCATTTGTCGTCCAGATGATGGAAATCAGAAGGCCGACAGAGATATTGCGAATGCCCCAGATTCGCATAAGCGCGTGGCTGAACTTCCTGGCTAGAGGCTCGCTGGGCACAGGAAACTCTAAATTTCTGAGGTGCGCATTGGGACGAAATGAAGCGTTGGCGCCAAGCCCGACTAGCATGAGACCCAAGCCAAGGCTACCGTTGAATATGATAGGGTGCGACATAGCATTAAATGTCAAAATATGACAGATCTGCGAAGATGGTGCAGTTATTAACTGGCTATAGTGTGGAAGATCTCAGATGATGCAGCAATATTCCCACTAAATATTATAGGCGGGCATAATCTGAGTGTTATAAAAGAGACCAATTTCCTAGTCAAGAAACGATGTATTACTTAGTAAATATAAGAATAAGCAAATCGTAGGTACGGCTATATATCTTTAAGCAGAAAGTCCTATAGAACTTTTGATTGATAATCTACTTTCAGCTTACGCAAGCACAAATTAATGTTATGTGAAAGTGAGTCTAAGCTAATGCAGCTAGTGGTGTTAGATGACTTAACTCCTAGCTCCGAGAAAGGTCACGTGGTGGTACACGAATGCATAATCGTGCTGACAGGCAAGGCCCACATACATTCGGGAGTAGCCGATGCGGTTGACGGACTCAAGGAGATTGCTTATGATGACGGGAGAGAGAAAGGTGGCGTTGAGGTGGAGGTCAAGGTGGGTGATGTATTTGTGATACTTGCGGGTATGGCGCTCAAGACATTTGGCGCGCAGCCAGAAGCCGACCTCAACCTAATGACGCTGGGCCAAGGACATGATATCAAGGCGCAAGACAGGCGAGGCACACTTGAAAGTTGAATTTGAATGAGTTTACAATGATGGCATATTCCCGACTGATTGCGGAGATTGGGACTTCGCCGCAGGTGGCGAGAATGCCTATTTAGAAATTATATGAGAATGGCATGCCTCTAAAGCGAGATGCGCTAGATAACTGCTTGACTCGAAAAGCAAGAAAGATCAGAGGCGATTCAAAAGGCGATGCGTTGGCATCACCAGGCAGGGCCGGAGTAGGAAAATTCACTTGGCATCGTCACGCAAAGGCCTAGCGGGACGTAGAGACTCGCGAGGGAAAAGTCCAGAGATTTGCTCAAACCTCACGTGGGGTCAATCAGTGGTGTGAATATTCCGGTCAGTACAAACATGGTGCCTCCTGCGTTCCGCTGGGTAGAAACGACGCAGATGTTCACTTGTCTGATCTGTGTGACCCTGGCTATCCTATCAACAGAGCCAAGACCCCTTGTCCTGACTCGCTAGCGAGCAAATGCAAAAGCAATTCCATGTGTATAAATATCTCTTTCTTTCGAAGTGTGTGTATATGTGTACTTTCATCTGTAGTGTCCAACCCGAACTACTCCTTGAGAGCCGCATGGTTCCTCGACCTGTCCAACGATTCAGATACCAATAGAGCAGTGAACATTTTGCTCTTGTCTGGTACAAGCCAGGATAGCCTGTGTCACATCATTCTCGGAGCAAAATTGGCTTGTCCAGAAATCGTAGTGAGCTCCTCCGTCGGGATTACGACTGCATCCCCATCTGGTTATGACGCCGCAACGTCCTCGGAGATTGTCAAGGCAACCTTGGCCACATTGTTTGTTATATGTTGAATCCTTGGCGACATCAACCAGCCATACGGTGCTTCCAGCGCTGTCACCGCGACTGCTCTTACTGCCATGACAATAATTGCCATTCACCATGACTGGGTAAATGATTAGAGCGAAGTTGAGAAGTTTTTGAAAGCTCATTGTGGTTTTGTTGAGTATGAATCAGGTACAGTAAAGTTTCAAGATTTTCGTGGTCTTTGCCCTTCATTCATCATAGTTCTGGGTCTCGTCCGATTTATAATCGATTCAATAATTGTTAACTACATATTTGATTTAATTGAATACTAGAATCCTTGCACGTGGTAAGATAATGTCCGTGTAACGTCGCAGCTGGACCTTCATTCATTGCTTTTCCAGTCCGTTCTCTATTCTCTACTGATCAGGCGACCAATTGGTTCATCATGCTGTCGTTCTAGTACTGTATTCATGCGGTGCGGGGAACACTTTGCAGCAAGCCATGAATAAATAAATTTGTTGGAATTACTATTGTCGATCTCGTCTGAGGACTTGATTGTTGGCACGGCTAAATAACTCGCCACATACGAAAAGGTGCATAGACATTCGTCGATAGTGTATGCAGTATCCTAGATGAATGATCGCATTGTAGAACAAGGCTGCGAAAGAAAGGCCTTCTGACTAGATGACGGAACCCCAATACAATTTAACGAGGGAAGGACTATGAGTTTGAACTATCAATCTCGTTCCTGGAGCTGATTTCGCAAAGGTTTTGTCTTGAAAAGGAAACAAGCTGGTACAACAGATAAATATTATCAAAGCCAGTTGACCTGGTAGACGACTAGAGGTAATTTTCATCATGATGTACTTGGTAGAAAGCGGCAAGCAACGTAATGCTGAGAAGGATTGGTTCACACGCAACAGGACCCCTAAAACGACAATATCTCCTCACAGTGAGGTAGTTCACTGTATGGACGAAAGCTATCGCCCATTTTTCGATTCCTGTCCGGCTGATCAAGAAATACAGGCTGGTCAAAAGTGCCCCAAACCCGCTGGATAAGGCAGCTGCCAAGAATTCAAGATCACAAGAAGTGCATAGCTTGATCTGCCTGTATACGCCTGTAATGTTTCCACCGTTGGCAAAGCGTGGAGCCATTTCTGACATCCTGAAGTGGGCAGTAGCGCACTTTCCCGTGCGGATAAAACTCCAGCGAGAAACATACAACCACTAAAAGCCCCTGCATGTGACACATTGAACTTTGGCAGCTCCCGCTCTCAACCGGTCACGAGCCCGATCCGCGGCACGGTGATTAAATTCGGCCCAGGCAGTGGAATGTCGGTGGACGTCTTGGCTCAGTCTGATCGTATCGAATCGAACCCAAAATCAGCGGCGGCACTGTGATAGCGCGTTCAGGCGCTGGGTCTCAAGGATACGTATAAATTCGTCCACCTTTAACAGTAACAAGCTGGAATCGAAGAAGCAGATGGATCTTACCTGATCGCTCTCAGATGTGTATAGACAGTAGTTGGTGTCAGCTTATCTCACCACTTTAGCTTGCGAAGGCCATCATGCGTCATTGCGATGATGAGACCAGATATCTCTCTTAGGTATATCCGCGAAGCTCACCTCAGTATCGTCTACAAAGACCAACGTTGTACAGTATTTACGGTTGTCTGTCTTGCATCCATCGCTCCTGATCGCCGTATTTGAACACCTAGAACATGCGTTTTATCCACAAACTGCCAAGAGAAGAAGCAAGTTCCTTGAGGGCCGCGCTCCCCTGGAACTCCTTGTGGGCCCTGACAAGCGTCAGCCCCAGGTCGACCATAAGGCCCAGGAGGCCCCAGATTACCTGTCCCAAGCCGCCCATCGTTACCTGCACGTCCATCTCGCCCGTCTCGTCCATCTCTTCCATCACGACCTTTGACAAAGTGATTTTAGCAATCATCATCAAAGACAAGCTTGAGGCGGGAGATTTCCGCTTTGAAAGAGAACCCTTGATGTCCGGAACACCAATGTCTGCTCCAAAATGGCCTAGGAATCGTAAATAGTAGTAGAAAAGTATACCTACCGGGCTGGCCCTGTAATCCATGCAATCCTTGTTGTCCTTGTGGTCCATATGGTCCATCAGAGGCGCGGATTCCATCACGATCAGGCCGCCCTTCTGGCCCATCTGCTCCCTGAGGTCCCTGGCGACCGCGAGGTTCTCTACGTGCCACTTTGGACCTGCCACAAAGACACCATGTTAAGAGCACGACCAAGATACTAAGAAGAACACCAACCACCGTCAATGCTGTCTCGAGTTGTCCATTTGAGTCGTTTGTGGTGACATGAGCTGTCACTTCGGTTTGTTGTGCTGGTGGAGAGGTGTCTGCAGTGATATATCCCAATGTCAGAGCACAACGCGGGTACATACAGCCAACGGCTGCACTCAGTTGAGAAGTGGATATCATCACCGTATCCCACCTATGCCCTCCGTCGAGGCTCAGAAGGCAGCAATTACTTTAATTCAATCTCGGTGTAGTTATCCCTGGCATCCGGACTGAAGTATTTATCGTTGTTTCATCAGCTCGTAAGTACTCAAATACTGATCAATGGCTCTGAGAACAAACATGTGGCACCTCACGATGTAAACTATCGATTTCATTTTTCAAAGGTTCTTTAAACGTCCAAATCCAGCCGCAATTCAGAACCTTCAGAATCATCCTTGAGCACTAATGTTAGCTCATCAAAAATTTCCAAACACACACACAATGGCTTTTCGAGGTAGAATACGGACACGACGCAATCGTTCTCTATGCCCTTCTGTCAAGATGTAGGAATAAGTGGAGCGCCTCTCCACACATGTATATATCTTTGACCATCCAGCCTCTGTTGGATGTGAACAACTCAACTAATACAACAACTATTACCCATACCTATCATATCTTTTCACACCTTCGTCAGATACCCTAAGTTCTAATAGTGAGTAACACTACAGAGGCAGCGATGTGGCTGCAGAGATGAAGTCACGGGGTCTCCAAAGTGGGCATTGATGCGATTTCTTCCCCGGATACGTGCAATTCGTGCTTGGATGTTGTCAGTGAGGGCGGCAAGGCTGCAAGCGTACAGTTTCTTGAGCCTTTGAGGCGGCCGGGCATTGAATTGCACTATACAAATGTAGTTGATATTTTGCACGACCCAGTAAGTCCCTCTAATGACCAAACACTATAAGTTGCTGGCAGTCCCCGTTCATCAAGCTTCTTGAATCCTTTGTCAGAGATTGGACTCCGACAGCCTGGAGATCAGGTGCCTTGAAGGCTGTTCAGTTTGAGGTCTATTCGGGAGGGCTGGGTGTCATTGATCAGGCAATCTGGAATCACCGCGACAACAAAATATCTGGAGAGGGGGTTGTCATCGGAATATGATTACTCGACTACAGGAAACATACATTGTATTTAGTAAGCTGCTTCGTATAGTTGCACAAGCAAGGAGTGAGTAACTAGTACTTTCAGTCTTTAGAATATTTGGGCGGTCATGTCTCGCCGGTTATACGAGCTACGCGTCCCTCTTTACGCTTCTGCTCTCTACTTCAACATGTTCCGCAGTTCCAGATGCAATGGCCTTTTCAGCTAGTGCCTCTTCACGAGGCAGCAAGGTGTCTTGTCCTTCAAATATTCTCGCCATTTCTTCGAGGCTATGACCTCGAGTCTCTGGAAAGGTGAAGAAGATGACTACACCGCTCCCAGCAATAATGAACACAAATACCAAGTAGTATTTCCATGCAATCGCCTCGAGTGCAATAGGGTTGATGAAGATGTTGAAGAAGACGGCTGTGGCAGTCGAAACCCACATAAGAGAGAGTCCACGTGCTCGCAGTGTGTAGGGCCAAATCTCGACGGGGTACGCAACCATCAAGGGCGTGAATGCCAACGAGAAGCACCCGTACATGAGAAAAAGAAACGGTACAACGGCTGTACCGACCGCTGGTGACACTCCCTGCGCAAAGACGGCCGAAAGTGCCGTGATGTGAATATAAGCAATAAGCATGCTTCCAATTGCGGCAAGAAACAAGGGACGACGTCCAACACGATCAACGTTAAAGGCACCCATCAAGGCACATGCTAGGTTCCAAATTTGCAAGAACCCATTGATGAGAGTTTGCTGCGTAGTGGTGGTGATGCCAATGGTATCGAGCACTGGTACCAGGTAATATCCAGCAACGTTTTGACCTGCCCATTGGCTGAATATTCCAAGGTAAACGGTGATGAAGATTCTTTTCCGATTACCAGGAGTATTGAGTGTCTGCCTCATCGAGCTAGTTCTCGAGGACTCGCGATCCATCTGAATACTTTTCGTGATTTCCTCGAGCTCAAACGTTGCCAGTGGTGACGTCTCATCATCTTCGGCATGGTACTTGACAAGAAAGGCGCGAGCCTCTTGGTACCGTTCCTTCGAAGCCAAGAAGCGCGGAGACTCGGGTATCATGAACAGTCCTGGAAGAACTATGACAGGGAGCAGCAGTTGGAGTGCCGATGGGATGCGCCAGCTCCAGGAATTGTCGTAATTGCGTGTACCAAATGTGGACCACGCGGCGACAAAAGAACCTATGGATATTATGAGCTTTTACAGGCAATACTTTGGCCAGATTAAATAACTTACCGACATACCATCCACACATGTAGAGGCTAGTGAACACTCCGCGATGAGGGGGGTATGCCGTCTCAGTCATGAGTAGAGGCACACTTCCGCCAAAAAAGGCACTCGCAATGCCGACAACTACCCGTGAAGCCACAAATACTGGTATGCTCGTTGCTCCTGTCTGCAGGCCAACACCAAGGCAGAGGAAGAAATAGCCCATGAAGATTGTTGGCTTGCGGCCGTGGCGATTGGTTGACCATGCAACAATGGGGAAAAATATGATGGAGCCGAGATTTTGGGCGCCGCTAATAAAGCCGAGCCACGCGCCAGTCGGGTGCTCCATGAAGGACAGCCAGTGTGGGAGGGCTAACAATCCATTGAGCATTGTTCCATCATATCCATTTCCCGATGATAACAGAAAAAGACTCATGAGGCAAAAGTTGAGGACAACTTGATTTCGTTTCCTGTACCACGGCTTGTCGTTTGCTGGCAGAACTGCGGCAAGTTCTGGGCCTACGCTACTGAAAGCGCTGGAAACCATGACGACGACAAGTAGCAGTGCTGTTCAAGAAGCTAGCGGTCAAATTATGAATGCAATCGTACACTTGAGATTGAATAGACACTTGAGGATGAGTCAATTATATACTTGTCAACAAGGGAGAGCGAGCGGGGAAACAAATACATACCTTTGGGGTAGGCCATATGACCGTAAACTCGCGAGTGACTGAGCCTGAATTGACTAAACCATTGAGGATATAGCTTGATGTTTCGAAATATCCCATAAGGCCTCATTGTCCAGCCCGTGCACCCCCACAGACGCGTTTGTTGGATAGAATGCGCTATGCCACATACAATGTCGTTTGTCGCCAACACGACACGCCAGTGTAGGAATGAGACTATGCGCCAAGTTTTGCGCGAATAATCATGCCTTGTTGGGTTGGACGAGCTGGTAATCATTAACCGCGCTCTGAAATTCTTGCCGTTTGACCATTTTCCGGGTATTCGGGATGTGTTGCCCGTGCTGGCGAGGCATGCCCCAACTTATCAATTGGAATGCCGTCAGGAGTCCTGACAGAATGTTTTCCTAGAACTCATCAAAATTGCTCGTGGTAAAACGTTTATCCTCTCATCCAATGATGAACAATAGGCCAAGCCTTGCTATAGCTGGGATGAGGGTACCTTTGAGGGGTAACTGGGGTTAGACGTCCTTTTTCCACGGTAGATTGTTGCAAACCATCATACTCTAGTGGAAGTTACCGACATACTAGATAATGCCAGTCGTTGATTTGATCAGCGGACAAGCGCGTATCTACATTTCCGAGTGCTACAAAGATGAAAGTGAAAGCAAGGCCGAGAGCGAAAGCGAAAGCGAGAGCTAGATCTACCGCATTCGTTCGTGATTCGAACATCAGTCGCAGGCTTGATGCTCAGGAGCATGTCGCCATGACACATGAAGGGGCCTCGCCTACTGCGTGCTTGTCTGAGGAACGAAATCCCCAATTATTATTGCAAAACCTTTACCCTAGTCTCTAGCTTCTTTATTCGACTGGCTCTGAATGAAATAACAGCATGTAGTTTACCATTATATAATCTCAGCCAGCGGCAATGCAAGAGGTAAGAATAGTGTTACTCAACTCCAAGAACAAATACCGTAGCAGTTGAGATAAGCTAGGGTAGAGACGGACAGGGTTTACTCGGCAATTGCTTACTCCTGAGCCACTTGAAATGGTCCAGAATTGTCAAACCAGGTTGTGGCTTCCTAATGTACTTGATATTTGTCTTGTATTAATATATAATGCATTATGCCCGGCCCTTGGGTTCGATGAGGTGCAGACTTATTCAGATGACAACGGCTAATCTCCGGGATCCCCGCATTATGCACATGCACCCTTTTGCAGAAGAACAACCATGTGTTGGCGATCAAGAAGTGTCAGGTGGTATCCCGTCGATGAGAACCCGGTCTTGTTATGAACGGGATTCCCAGAGATTAGCCGCGTATTACCTAAACAAGCCTGCACCTTGACGACCCTTGACCTCGACGATTCAATCCCTGTAATAAGTGGTGTAAGTTGATGTTCCACTTACATTCTTCCAATGTTCACGAGGGTAGTCTCATGGGCTGTGCTGACCCTGGTTTTGCTAATGCCACTGGTGACTCGATATGAGAGCGTACGCAACATGGCAGTCGAGCTAGCAATGATTGGGGCCCCAATGATTGCAGGGTCAGCCTCAGCTACGGCCCAGAGTACCATGGACCGAGAACAGGGAACATTGAGTAATCAGTATACAACCATGGGAACTCGACACGGGATTACACTAGGAACTTTGACGGGGCGTTCTGAAAATCATCATTCCAGAAGCATCAATTTCTCGTCGGTAAATTGTTCACGTCTTGCTTCGGACTAAACAATAGCATCCCATTTTCGTCCAACGCGGGAGCTGCAGGGGGCCTAGCTCGTTCCGGCGTAGGGCTGCCAAAGTATTGGGCCCGTGCGTTATTTCCTCGTCTCTTTTCCCCATCCAAGTTTGTCCCGGCTTTTTCAAGTGCATTACTATTCGTCACACATCCGGCGCACCACAAAACAAACACCTTCATCTCGTCTGCCCTTGGATAACGAAAATGGGCGCCTACGACGAAAACACCATCACTCAGCTAGTTACAGAGATATACCAGCTCCAAATCAAGCTTTGCGCTATTGAAGCGGACCAAGTCGCTTTCCCACCAGATGGGGGCCATGATATCAACGTGGAACTCTGCGAATCGCTACACTACAGCCCAGCCGTCATATCCTTGATGAAAAAGTTGCCGTATCCCAAGAAAAGAGAAATGCAGTTGGATATAAGCCTGCTTCCCCAAGGATTTCCCTTGGTATATACCGACGATTTAGATATTGAGCTCGGTCGTGATCCCCAGAACGCGCCCTCTGGTGGCCTCGAACCCCTTCGTCTCGACTTTTTATTGCCCCAAGATGTTGCGCTTACGCTCATGTATACCCGAGACGGTGTATCGCACATACTAGATACGCAAGATGGCAAGCTTCTCCCCACTCCTGCTCTGGCTTGCTTGTCGCTAATGTTCCAATTAGGCACAATTCGGCTCTTTCGCCCACAGGGATACCCTCCAGCTTCCGAGGGCTACCAGTATGAGCGCCCGGATGATACGTTTCATTACCGTAATTGGCCCCCTCAGGATGCCGAGACGTATTTGCGTGATCTTGTCAACAATATCAAAACACTGAAATCTATACCCTGCAGCCTATATCCCTACTATTTCGATATTGACGAGCCAGATGTGGTAGGTTACGTGAATCCATTGTTATCTACGCTTTGATCTGGCCGGACAGGTTGTGACTCACTGGAATAGCAATCTGAGATGAAGGAAATTATCGAGAGCTACGGGTGGCCCGATCAATTTCGACGAGATGAATGGAAATCACGCATGGAAGAGCACTGGCAAGACACTATGTGATTGCGCATTCTCAGCACAGCGTGACGAAGTGACCGAGGTACCAGATGTCGACGATGCAAACGTTTCGTCCACCGCAATTTAGGCTTGTCGGCAATATCCAGCCGGCGTAAAGATCTGATGGTTGGCTTTGGGAACACTCCGGTATGTGGTACTATGATCCCCCTTAGATGCTGTGGAAACGAAGATAGTGAATAGAGTAGTGACTGTCACTAGCAGAATCCCTTATCATGAATAAGTTTCCATTGAGTTAACTAGTCCGAAATCCCAATGTTGATTATAATGACCGTGAAGTGAACCAAGTGCATTGGCAATATTAACCTTGCATGTTCTTACTAGAAAATTACCCAAGGTTATCTGGCTAGTCAAATTGACTACCTGCTTATGTAGTCTGTCTCAATAGAATCACGTTTCCCTAAAATCCCGTCTTTATACACCCGTCACCTTGGCCATGGCGGTGGGCTTTGATCCCGAAACGGCTTTCATCGCCGTAGGCGTGGCAGGCCGGTCGCGCGTTGGAATGGCTGGGGGAGTTTGCGCCACTGACAGCTCGTCATCCTCATCTTCAAAGGCAATGTCCATGGCCGCAGCTTCCTCGAGGCAACCAGCCGACTCGCAGTCAATGATGCCCAATCGCTCCCACAGCTCTCTGCCCGTCGCCTTTCGGCTCACGTCGCCGTCGTTAATCAGCACCTTGTCGGGCGAAAAGTCCTCAATGTCGTCGGGAGCAAACAGGTCACCGTGCCCGCTTGCTTCCTGGAGGATTTGCTCCAGCATTTGCAACTGCACGTCACGCTTGGCCGGCGATGTACGGGGCGCGGTCTTTCCGGCAGTCAGACTGGACGGGATGGCGCTTTTATACGCCGTTGAGTCGTGGTGGTTGTTTGCGTTGCCGCCGTACCAGACATCATTGGGCAACAGGGCAAAGCCAGAGTCATCCGTGATGATGGGAAGGCAAGAGTTGATGTCCAGGTTGTCGGAAGGGAGATTGGTATATTGCATGCTCATCTTGTTCAGCGTGATGGTGACAGACATGGTTTCGTAACATGTCAAAGCGCTAATTCTGCCTCCTTGAACTGTGGTGCTCCTACCGGGATTTCCGCAAATGCCAACCCAGAGGTTCCCAGCGCCCGAGTTTTCCCAGAACGGCAAAAATCGGATCCATTGATTGTAGTTGGTCTGGGTTGAGTCGAGAAAGTGCTTCGGGGGATATTCGTCTCGCGCACACTTATTGTATATTCCAGCAGGTAGATTTGGAACCCAGAGTAGCCAGGCTCTAATGTGCGAGTCTTCATAAGCCTTGACAGATAATGTCTTTTTCTCCCCCCATTGATCGTAAGGGCAGACCAACTCGCGATTCGAAGGATTGTTTACTCCAACAGAACTGTAATGTCCGCAGGCTTGTGCGTAACGATTGCCGTCGCATGTAACATGCTTTGCTGAGCTGGTTGTAGTGAACATGGTTGTCGTATCTGTCGTTGTCGTCGTGCAAGTGATAGAAGACGCGGTTGGATAGTTTGAGTTCATGACTGGAGACCAGGCGGCAACGCCCAATCCTCTGTAAGTCTGCCAGGAGCCTGGTATCTCGTTGAGGATGTAGTTTGGGGAACCTATCATAACGGCCAGGCCCGAAAGCATGTAGTCACACTCTTCAGAGGTCCCTACGAGGGCGTCATCGGCGCTGGTGCCCTGGTACTTTTCCACGACGGATGAGTCGGACTGACGAATAGTGATCCCGATGCCATTAGAGAAGGGGGTAATTATGTCTGATTCGCATTCTTGGACGCCGCTTGTTGTCACAGATCCGCAACAATAGCTAGAGAAATGACCGGCCTTGCAGGATGTAGATGCGCCGCCAATGTGCGTGTTCTGGCCAATGAGGGCATATCCCGAAGGACACGTCTGCTTGCAGTCCTTCGGCTTCCCGAACCACGAACAGTCCTTCAGCTGCACGTCAGATTCAACGCATAAAGCACGATTGTAGCCTTTGCCTCCTCCATGGCATCCGTCACCAGTGTAAGCCATGGTATCGGCGTCGAAAATCTTGCCGTGTCCGGTGGTCACCAATGTAAATCCAGCAGCGCATTGTGGATCGGATGAACAATCAGTCCAGTACGAAACAAGGCCAATATTGTTCTGCTGAGTGATTGCTGAGAGCTTTGACAAGGCGAATGTCGGATTGGAGTCCACATCGTCTCCCGTAAGCTTGAGACCTGTAGCCTGCAGGTTGGAAACAGATGTGGAAGTGCTGGGGTCATCCAAATCCAAGGCCCAGACCATTGTGCCACCCAGACAGTGGCTATTTGCGTAGTCTTTCTTGAGCGCCAAAGTTTCTTCATCATCGTATGACACCCTAGACTAACATTTAGCTACACCTCGAATAACTAGTCAGGAAGGAAACCAACCATTGATCCGACTCCCAGGTCATGTACTTCACTGCTGCATCCTTATCCAGCGTTGGAGTCAAGTCATACTCGGAGATAATATCCTGGATCTCGGCATTCGAAAGAATGCCTGAAGTTCCGGTACAAGGCCCGGCGGTACCACCGCCAGAGAAGGCACACCCTGGGGTGTTGCAGCTTGAGTCAGAGAGGGTGAAAGACCTTCCATAGAAGGCAAGCCCAAGAACTACCTTGGAAGGCGAAATGTTGTTTCTCCAAAGCAGGTCCAGCCCTTCAGTGATCTCTGCGACTCTAATGTTAGTGGGCAACATCAAATGGATATATGAGCTCGACAAGACCTACCCGTGAGATTGGTGTGTGGTTGAACGATGGCTTGAGTATAGGGACTGTTACCATCCCACGTTCCATGTATATCGTAACTCATAAAGTTGAACCAGTCGACCTATGTTACATTAGGCTCATCAAACCGACACTCAAGTTTCCGGAATCACCTACATATGGCTCCATCCTGACAACGTCAAATCCTTGGAGATACCCTATACAAATCAGCACATCGGAGATGAACCCAACAAGAATTTTACTCACAGTACGAAGAAGGTAGTGTCACAGATATGCCATAATTAGACCCAAAGACAACCTTGAGCTCTTGCAAGAATGACACGAAATTTGCTGTATCAGCTGCCACGCCATCTCTGTCAGATGCCGCAGGGTATTCCCAGTCAATATCTGCAGCTTAGTCAGATAAGAAGTTTCAGATCTTGAATAATGACCTACCAATGCCGTCGAATCCATACGTTTTCATGAATTGGAGGGCAGAATTAATGAACACGGCACGGTTAGTAGCCGTGCTCACCATGTCCGAGAAGATCTTTCCTCCAGCGGCCCAGCCCCCTACGGAGATGAAGGCCTTCAGCGCTCCGTTTTGCTCTTTAAGCCCAGTGAACAAGGGATATAGCTCTGCGTCAAAGTCATTCATCTGAGAAATGGTATAGTCATCTCCGATCAAGGCAAATCCGTAGTTGAGATGTGTCCAAAGAAGAGCATTCATATTTCTGGGCGACCAGGAATCGCATGTCCGTGTATACGACCAGCTCTCGTAATATCCAATCGTTCTCTTGTCGCTTGAGGATCCGGAGCATGACCTACTAGGCCTGAGCTGTTGGTTCATGATGAGGATTTGAGGAAAACGTACGGCTCAACGACATCGTCACATCCTGCTACACAGCCCGTTCCGCAAAAGTCAGAGGTTGTTCCGCAGTATCCATACTGGGAACAGCAGACGTTGAGGGGGCAATCAAAGCTGTCAGCAGCAGCATATGCTATCAATTTGGGTGAGTCCTTGGCCGCAGGTTCTGGGAGGGCTTGTACTCACGCCCGCACTCGGCAATCGCATCACAAGAACTTGTGCAGTTTCCGTCACCACAGAAGGAAGGCCCAAAGCCGCAGTAACCGCTGGTGCTGCAGCAGCCCTGGGCGCAGTCCGATGTGTCTGAACATGTCGATTGCGCCCACGCCAAATAGAAGAATTGAAAAATTACCGACGCCGTGAGAACAAGTCTCAGGCTCTTGGAATGTGCCATCAGCATTATTGTTGTTGATTGAGCTGGTGTGCCATGAGATGTCATCTGAGCTGCAAGATGCTTCCTTATCAAGACAATGATGCTCCAACCGATTTGTCTTTGAAGCCAACAAGCCGGACCAGGGTTGTGATGGTCCCAGTCACTAAGCAAGGACGGGGCAGCATCCTGCGTTGACCCATATCATGCACTGACTGGGATAATTAGACCCAAGAAGAAGGCCGCTCCGATAGCGCATAATTGATTGGGGAATGATTGTGTACACAAAGCGGCGGCTGTACTTGCAGATGTCCGGCTCTTGGACTGTAGAAATATTTCCCTCAAGCTTATCATGTTCCAGCCTCAAGGATTCAGTCATGAAAATCGATATATTGGACCCACAGCCCAACTTCGATCAGGGTCGCCAGGTAGGGCTATGAACTAATGCAGGAACCTCTCCACTAACCTAGGGCTCAGTAGGTACGTACGTAAGGTTAGTTGCCTTCCGGCCCGATCCATAATCTTTTTTTTTCGGCTTCGAGTATCGGAGGGGCCTTTTTTCCCCCCCACGTGCCGAAAGCTTGACTACACTAGCTCGGGCGGCTATTTCCTTATTTCTGGGCCCATGGAAGTGGTGTTGCAACCTATTCACTGCGGGCCTGTACTCCACCTGGAATGGTGTAATTTCGATATTGATTAGGGTAAACCGATTGAGTCAGGAAACCGGTTCGAGTACACTGCCGCGGATAGACCATAACGCTTAACTGTTGGGTTTTCGAACGGAAATTGTGTCCGTTGGCGGCGAAAACACACCACGAGGCTGGTAGATTGAGCTCTGAATACCTAGCATCTATACTAGCGCCAAGGATTGATTGTACGGGGCTGCTGCCAGATCGTGTCTAGCGCCTTTCTTCCTTCCAAGTTCCTGCACAGTAGAGGTTGCTTCGCATGATCAAGGTCAAGTGTGATGAACTGATCTCAGACGTGCTGAGCTGTTAGCTAGTGAACCAATCCCAGGCCATGACGATTCTGGCTGCATTATTGACCGAGAATAAACCTTCATTTCCCGTAGTCCATCAGGGACGGAACTATCAGGTAAAGCAGGGTTTGGCAAATGGGCACCGATGGGTCGGCATGCATCGGGCGCATTTGCAGCAGCTACCATGACCTATCATGAATATCCCAAATGTTCAAGATCTGTAGGTTTTCTTGTTCTTTTTGTTAGCTGAGTCTGTCTCCCACACCCAAACTTCCTAGACCGTCCTCTCTAGCCTTTAAAGAAAGCAGGGAGTGCCTCGAGGCTGAGCTTGGTGTTGAACAGCTTTAGTGACTCTATTCGCAACCATCGTACCATCATGAGGCTCCTTATTGCAACTTTTGGCTTCGGGCAGCTGGCAGCGGCAAGCACCACATTGTGGAATGGCTTGCAGTCGGTTTTTATATCGGCTAACATCACTACTGCTTGTGATGCCGCTTTCAACACTTCTCTGAACTGCCCGGAAACTGTTTTGCAGTACCTGCCGTCGTCTATCCAAGCCGTTGGTAAGATCTTCTCTCTACTTGCCTAGCGTAACTAACCTCATTAGGCTGGAACACGTCGACACTCACCAGCATGTGTACCTCTGAGTGCGAGGCATCACTGGGAGATCTTGCGGATGCTGTTGCGACTGCCTGTGGTAATGATTTAAGACTTCCAATGGGTGGTCAAAGTATTTCATACGAGGAGATCGTCGACCTCATTCAGTACAAATTTGGACTCGTATGTTTGGCCGACGAAAGCACAGGAGAGTTCTGCTCAGACGTTGAAGCTGGGTGAGATTCCCGTCAGGACCTTTTCTCTTTGCAACACTGACCAAGGGTAGCTGGAACATTACAGAAATGGTCCTCCTTGAAGAAGCCACTTGGCCCACTTACACAAACAAGTGTTACTACACCGCCAATGGTGGCGATTGGCTACCCCTCGTCGACTATGACAACTCGTGCTTAAATCCGTTTGACCATTCCGTGATATATACCAGTGTTGACAACCTGGTGAGCCTTGGAGGAGCCAAGACTGCCATCGAGTATTACAAGGAGCTGCCAGATCCAATCGATGACGATAATTATGGGTGGAGCGAACCACTTGATTTTGATGAGTACCCTCTTGAGATTCAATGCTCTTCTTGCTTCTTGTTTGTTCTCCAATGTAGATCCACGAGACAGAGCACTTGACTAAGCAACACACAGGAGTCGCTTTGAATACGGTCTCACTAATCAGTGGGGAGACGCTTGGGAGTAAGCTATGTCCCCTACTTGTCCCCAAATGTGAACTGACGTATCTAGTGAAATAACGGAGCAAGTCTGGGCCAATATGAAGCTAAACTGTGACCTCGACAAGACGATTTCACCTGCTATCAACCTGACAGGCAGCGGAATGTGAGTTGCCCAATCGCCGAATAGCTGGTTTTGGCTGATAATCTATAGCATCAATGGTTCGTTCAACTACGAAATCACACCAGTATCCACTTCGTGTCCACAAAACCTCACCATTGGTGCCACTCGAATGACTTGTCAGGAAGTGGCCGTCAGCTTTGGCGTTCCTCTGAGTGGCATTCTAGGCCTCAATAACGCTATATCGTGCGCCGGTGTTCAAAATCAGGACCTCTGCTCCCCCTTGTCTTGCCCCATTGGAGTTGTTAACTCTTCGGTAATACCCGTGATATACGATAACCTTGTCGATGTTGCTGTTTATGTAAAACAGTTCGCGAATATCACAATGACACAGTTCAAGACATGGAATCCTTATTTGTTTTCGAACACTCTCAAGAACGGAGAAGCTGTCTGTGTTGGGTACGTGCCGCGTGATGGCTGATTCCTAGGTGCCGTCTTTGGAAGATTTCAAAACCATTGTTAATCATCTCGATGACGGACGCTTGGATTAGACCTTGCTCACATTTGCCTCACCTTGTACCAAACTTGATATCTTGATACTGACGACTGAATTAGTCCTGAAGGGGGCGCGTACGTCCCTCCAACAGCAACGGCTGCAGTCCCTAGCGTTTACACCACCACAGCGTGAGTTTCTCATGTCTTTTGTTCCCATCAGATTTGTGTGTACTGTATAGAGACTTACAACTTCTTAAAGGACACCCTCGAATCCTACGCCTACAGGAACCATCGATAACTGTGGTCTTTACTACACAGTACAGAGTGGGGATTATTGTGACTTGTTGTGCCTCCAGTTCTCCCTGACATTCTCCGACTTCATCAGTAAATTCAAAGGAAATCCTGCTCATACGAACCAAGCTAACAACAATAGATATGAATCCTTCAATCGACTCTGCCTGTTCTAATCTCCTCTTAGGAGATGACTATTGGTAAGCGATCTTTTTTTTTTTGTTTTCACTACGAATTCTAATAGGAACTTCAGCGTTGCTCCGGTGAATGGCACCACAGTCCCAGCCGTCACCACAACCATGTCGCCATCGGGTTCCTCGAGCTCCAGCACAGCCACAATGGCTACATCACAGACTAGTACTTCCTCTACAGCCACGTATGCCACACCTCCGGCTGCTACAGTCTCTGGGACGACGGCCGAGTGTGAGCAGTGGTACGTCGTACAATCCGGTGACACTTGCTCCACCATCGACGCCCAATATGGCATCACTCTGGAAGAGTTCCGGGCCTGGAACACCTATGTAGATAGTGCCTGTGACAACATATGGCCCGACTACGCGTACTGCGTAGATGGACCCGCGTTGTCTGCAACTTCGACGGCTGCTGCAACTTCTACCACGACTACATCTACGGGTGTTGTCACACCTACACCGACGCAGGCCGGCATGGTGAGCGGGTGCACTGAGTTCTATGAAGCTCAGACAGGTGATGGATGCTACGATATCGCGACATCGTATGGAATTACTCTCGATGAGTTTATTGAGTGGAACCCAGCGGTTAGTAGCGATTGTTCTGGTTTGTGGCCAGATTACTATTATTGCGTAGCTATTTAAATAGCAGATAAAACTCTCCGATATGAGAGTTTTCAAAATGCCTAGCAGGTCGACTACATAATCACCCAGAATCCGGCTAGTCTACTAAAGCGGTGTTGTCTCGGTTAGTGAAAAGTCGAGTAAGTAGAAAACGATGAAGAATTCAGTGGAAATCAAAATAAATACATCTATGAGCTATAGCCACAAATATTTGATAATGAGCGTCTAAGGCGTCGTCTCTCAATCTGACAGGCAAAAGTAGCTACGTAAAGTGGGTAGTGAAAGAAGAAGGCGGAAAGGCTATAGTAGCTGCGGGGAGAATTAGGTACTAACCTAGTACCCAGCGGTCGCCTAACAGCCACCCCTCCAACCGCGGAACTACAGTCAAGTGTCTGCCTTGGGTCAAGTCAAGACTGTCATCGGGAGCCGCGCATTAATTGCATCCGATAAGTGGGAGCGTGTCACGTGTACTGAAGCACACTTTGGTCGTTTCATAAACAGGTAAAATTCAGATCGCACGAGAGCGACCGAGGGTGCTGATGGAGAGGCACTTTTAGTGGCATAGTTGTCTCGTTAGTGGGTGGTTCATATATCTGTGCAACCGCTGCGGCGTGACTTTTGTGTCCTGTGCCCATTCATCCTTGCCATTCGGCCTCGATAATGTACCGTATCGCGCCGGGAGGTTGTCTTGCACCAATGTAATGATATCTCGCATCAGCAGCCGTGAATAAATCGCGCCATTCATGCATCTCGCGTTGGTGCGCATTCAAGAGCTGTTGCATTGCAACGTCCATGTTTCTAGTTGGCAACATTTAGCGAGGTGCTGTCCATTTGGTAACAGGGGTGTTTAAGCTTACATGGCTCTGCGCGCATCCACTGTATCCAGACTCTCCAGACCTGGGAGGATACGCTCGTGAATTATTATCTTGGCACCCTTTTGCAACGCCGGCACCAATTTTTGCAGAATCTTGATGCAATACTTATCAGCCCAGTTATGAAAGATGGACTTGAAGTAGTACACGTCTGCCTTGACAGGCTGGGGTGTAAAAAAGTCACTAAAATGACCAGTGGTTAGTAGCTTCAGTGTCCGTCTAGGGAGACACAACTCACTGTGCCATGAATTCAACCCTATCGGACAGGTCAGCGGGCAGATGTGAAGCGCCTTCGGCAACCGTGTCTGAGAGGTCCTGAACAAAGCATTTCATTTTGGGAAATCGCTCGGCGATTGATATGGCAACACTTCCGTGAGAACCGCCGACATCAACCATGGTCCTGAGATCCGCCCAAGGGTAATTGTCAAGTAGGCCGTCTGATGTTGGGTCGGGCTTGGACAAATACAGACCAAATCGAGCCGCCCGCTCGGGATTGTCGGCAAAAATGTCAAACATTCCTTTGTCGCTATTATTGGCGAGCGAAAATCCCTTGAAAGAAGATGAGTCAACAATGTCAAGCATCTCGTACTACTGCAACTCACTGTTTCGTTGCTCTCTTCAGAATTGGGCCATTTCTCCATGGCATCAGCCATCTATGGCCCTAGTTAGCCAATCCTCGACAATCGCATACTGGTTCTTCACTATACCTTGACACCAGCCGGCCAAAACTCATCGAGCTCAACCCGCAGCGAATTCCTCATCACCTCATCACTTGCCAAGATGGCAGTCAGGGCCGAATGCGTTATGACGCCGGGTGACTTCTCTTGAAAGAAATAATGATTAATGATTCCATGTCTGACAATACGCCTAACATTTCTGACACTCAATCCCGAGAATTCAGACATGGCCTCGAACGATGTAGATTCTCCGAGCGGAAACGACTTGTCGAGATTGAAACGGAGAATCGCCTTGACGCTGACATGGTCGGTCCACTAACAAGCAATTAATCAATGGCCACGGACAAAGTTATAGAATCAGATATCCATACCTGAAATCTGAGTAGCTCTTTCGGGCCTGTCAGCAATGCCTTTAATTCTGAACACGATTCAATGACCCGGCTCCTAGCATCTTTAATGTCGGTCGCGTCGTCTGGTATAGGTATGGTTGCAAGTGCATTCTCATTAAAAGATGGTGTCGGTGCTTTGGACGCGACCAGAAAGTTATTGATTATGGCCGTGTCCCTAGCGATGATTGAGGATAGCACAATAATTCTGTTTGTCGTTGTCATTTTTAAACAAGTTTTCGAGAAAATCGAACCCTTCAAGATGTGAGAAATGAAGAGCTGCAGCAGGGTGAATGGGGCGTCAGACTACAAGTATACAGATGGCCAGCTAATGTCAGCGCCGCAATTGCTTACACACGAGCTCCGATAGTAGCTGCAGTCCCATGTCAGCTGGATAAGTTGCCGTGTGGGGTTGCTTGCGTTATGCTCGGCTAATACCGTAGGATCGTCGTGCCGTGACATGTTCCGTAGTTCGGTATCCAGTATTATACTGCAACAATGCCTGGACTTCCACCCCTGTCTGGCAAGTGTCCAAATGCAGGGAGGGTCTAATGGTCCCTTTTCCAAGCTCTGCGCCCCTTCCAAAGCCCATCACCAGCAACATACTAGGTACGTATACTCACATGTAGTATAATGCAGTAACGGGAATGTGCTCTCAGATATGCATACTATTCATGCAGCTCTAAAGTAGAATAATAAGTCGCAATCGAGTTACCATCATTTCGATACACTGTTGAAAGCTGGTATTCATGTCTCTACACTCTCTATTCTCGGCCAACATGACCCCTCTTCCGCAGGAGCTTTCAGAAATTAGAATAAAGTCCAATCCATGTGTGATCCTGAAAAGGATGGTGAGCTTCCCTTCGAGTCTACCTGATCACCATGATTCAAGACCTGAACGACGGAAGAGTGTCCAACTTGTTCCGCCCAGGCCAAAGGTGTCAAACCACATAGATCTCGGCGTCTCTTGTCGGCACCATGATCTAAAAGGAGCTTTACGACGGAATCGTGGCCGTTGTACGCCGCCAGCGTCAATGGCGTCCATCCGGTCGGCAGGTGACGGTCAACATCAACGCCGGCTTTGAGAAAAGCCCCAACCATGAAAGGTTTTCCACCCGTTAATGCGTAGTACCAAGGTGTTTTCCCATCTGCGTTTTGGTGGTCATGATCGGCGCCTTGATCCAATAGGACTTCCACGGTGGAATGGTGTTCTCTTTTTGTTGCAATTGTCAAAGGGGTATCCCACGATAAATCATGTCGAAAGTCCACCCGAGCACCTCGGGCGAGAAGTGACTCGACCAGAAAAGAGTGCGCTCCACTGGCTGCATCGTAAAGAGCACTTGTTCTCAGCTCATCTTTTGCATCAATACCCCTGGCCAACAATCGCTCGACATCTAGCAATAGCCAGGTCCATTCCAATTGTCTGAGATCTTGCAAAAGCTTTTCGCGTCCCCAGCAATTATAGGCTTCGAGGGCACGATCAATGCAGCCCAGTTTCAAAAGGGTGATTCCCAATGATTGTACCTGTACTGGCTTTTGCAACATGTGCGCAATAGGAGCCTTCAAAAGCCATTCAAGTGCCTCTGCTTCCTTGCCCTCCCTTAGAAGGCACTGTGTAAGCAGAGCCGCAGTGTCTGGCCAATACTCGGCATGATGCCGAGTCCCCTCAAGGCCATTCAAATGCTCCAGAATTAGTCGCAGACTGATCCTACATTCATCAATCTTCCCAGAACGCCATAAGATCAGCGACTTGGACCAGTGCCATTCCAAAATGGCAGGACTCCGGTGCCAGTTTCGTTCAGTGTGCAAGTCGAGTACAAACTGGTTCATTCGTCCGGCGTCCTTGTTGATATTGTGTCCACTCAACGTTGTTGTATGAATTCCTAACACCAGAACTTTCCATTTCGCCCAGGCGGATCCGCGGTAGAACATTCGCTTCAGCCACCCGGCATCATCGTTTACCATGTCATTGCTGCAAACGCTTTCTTCCAGCTGACGAGAATAGAACATGGCGTTTTCGCGATCATTGTGAAGTAGCAGGGCTTCCGTTACTCCGCATAGTGCTCTTTGGATGACGGCTTCAACTTGGGGAGACGAAGGGAGATCTTGAGCAATCTCGAGCGACTCCCGGAACCAGCTAAAGAGACTGCACTTGTCCACCTCATGTCGGAGCTGGGTATTGTGGTCCTCCATGATGGCAAGGTACAGGAGACACACGCTCTCGGTAAAGTTTCTGCGTTTCCTGACTCGGCGGAGGGCTGTCTCGAGCATTGGCCTAGCCCTCGGGCTGTTTTCGTTTTGGCCGTTCCAAGTTTGTAGGGCCCAGAGAATGATTACCCAGGTAGGTAAAATTGCTACTGGAACAGACCTCAATGACTCAAGCAGCCTGAATTGAAGAAGCGCAGAAATGTTTGGACGTAGCTGTGCCAGTATTGCGCCATGGTTCTGCGCTGTGAAATGTACAGTCAAGGCGGTTACCTGTGTGCTCGGCTCAGCGGCGAGACCCGATGCGTGGGTGATGGATGCGTCTTGCTGTGCATATTCAGTGATACTGCAGTCAAGGTATGCACTTAGCATGCCCACAATCGAAGCCCAAGTCTGATACCGAGGGTCATGCTCGCCAAGCTCCTTTTCCCTTTGACCGAGTTCGACCTTGATAGCTGCCATCAGAGTCGAGATGGGTATGCGAAAGTCACTCAAGGAGTGCAAAAGATCCAAATACTGGAGGAAAAGATCCCACGAATCCATCTCCAAGGTATGAACGACATACTCGACCAAGCCGCAGAATTGTTTGGATGCAATAAAGTCTTCCAGGGCCGAATTTGTGATGACTGACATTGCATTCGCCAAGAGGACTGGCAGGAATCTCGACGCATAATGAAAAAACGGATAGCTTTCGGGTAAACTGTGCATGCTTTTGTCGTGGATAGGGTAGCCCATCTCCATTGAGCTGATATAGTTGAAGCAAGACTCAATCATTGATTTTTGGCTGTCCATACGATCAATTTGAAAGTACAAGACATTGCTGTCTGCCCGACTCCATTGATCGACAGGGCGGGTGAGGAACTCTTCAATCGACGCATGAGCAAAGTGAAAATGACCGTTGGACTCGTTGATGAAATCGCCACACGAATCAACAAGTCCTTCTCTTGTCAAAAGTTCATAGTCGTGAGCACTAGGAATTGCCATTTCCGCCGCACATGCGTAGCTCAGCTCGGCAAGCGTCAACGGTTCTGGCGCTGCGAGGATCAGAGAGAAAATACGCTTGACTGTTTTCATGGTAACTGATGGTCGCGTTGATGACCCAGCAGAGCGTTTCATCAAACTGTCAAACATTCGATTGTACTCCTCGTCAAGGGTCGGTGGCGTATTGCTGAGGATGACTCTCATGGAAGAGGTGCTCAAGGATCGATTCAATTCCTTGAAGACCAAATTTACCCACAAAAACATCATTCCTGACTTTGCGTGTAGAGATTCTCGGACCAGATCTTTGGAAAGCTTGACGTGTGACTTGGACGAGCTGTCCAGATGCCATTCAATAAGAGCGTTTATGTCATCTCGAAGAAAATCTTGACTAATCTTTAGACTCGATGGCGAAGAGGTGATTGCTCTGCTAAGAGATGTTTCGCGACCACATAACAGGATGTGGATGTTGGTATGAGTCTGTAGCAGGTCGTGAATCGTCAAGAGACTCTGGTCTTCAGGGTCATTCCAGTCTTTTTCGGCCTCGTCTATGCCATCAATGATCATGTATACTTTTGATTCGATCATCCTAACCGTAAAGTCCATGGCAGCTCTCAACGGTCTTTCGTCAGAGGACGAGGCTCCCATCAAAATGGAGGCGACTTGCGAAACATTGTCGGCCGAGAGGTATTTGAGCAGCTGCCATAAAATTGTTTTGAGAAGTCCGTTGAATTTGCGCTGGCTTTCACTACCAGCCCAATAGGAGAAAAAGGTTGAAATTTTGCCCTTGTCCCGAAGTGTATCCGCAATCGAGGCGGATAGAACGGATTTACCGCAACCCTTTGGCCCGTACAAGCAGAATAACCTCTGAAATTGATCAGATGGGTCATGCTGGAAACTGTCGACCCAAGTGTTGAGGTGCTTGTCGGACCATATCCAGTCGCATGTTGTGTTGAGCTTTGGAGGAATAAAGTCTCTGCTAGACGGAGAGAGAGTTTTTTCGAGTTGAAGTAGAAGGTCGGTCTTTGACGTCGACTGACTCAACCCTAGCATTTCATGAGTACGGTGCGACATATACAGAGTGCAGGCTAAATGAGTAATACCTTGATGGACCTGGCCAACTATTGCCAGCGTGAGCTCAGCCCTAGTGTCCCTGATGCGCTCAATGTGCTTCTTGGTGGTCTTGTCGAATCCTGTCAATAAAAGCTTCACTTGCCTCATGAATCGCATGCCACCTTTCTGCGCTGATGTGTTACAATGGGTGAGTAGTTTATTGAGATTTGTCAAGTCCACGCGGATCTTGTCAAGGTTTGCCTGAAAGTTTGCGACCTGAGATGGGCTGAGCGATGGATAAGTTCCCCGAACCTGGACATCTTTGAGAGTGTTTTCCAATCCTTCCAATTGTTGTAACAGTGTGTTCATTTCACCAGCTAGAGATTTCCAATTCTTGAGCTGACTTGCAATTTCTGCCGTCTTTTGAATAATCTCGATCAAGCCTGGGAGGCCGGCAATCAGGCCGATGACCTCCATATTGCGACAGATAATGGTAAAAAAAAAAAAAAAAAAAGCTGGGAGGTTGCTTGCCGCTTTCAAACTCAGGACGAAAGTCTTGGCGCCATGGTTGAGGGTCTCATGATGTGCCAGTAAAAGGGTGGAACCAGGCAGAGAGACGATGGATCCATGGTGTCATGCGAGTGCGCGAAAGAGCCGATGGGCACTCGACATTTAAACCACAGCCATGTTCTTTCGCGCATGATGAAGTCTGACCAAAGAAGGCATAGCTCAATTGTATGGCTTGTCAATTTTCTGGGGGTGGGCAGAAATCATTGGGTAGATTCTTTTCAGCTGCTGCAGGTGCGCTGGTAGGCAAAGTCGCAAGGCAGACTGACTGACTTGCTCCTGCTCTGCCCGCTTCAACGCCGTGCTTCGGTATCAGGGCGGCTTGCAGTCGGCGAGAAAAAGCATGAGACTACATATCTCAATCAGATGCAAGGCCAATAATTGTTGATTTTATACAAGAATGAAATGATTCTAGCAAATGCAATATAACTTTGAAAAGATTGATGATGCGTCTGGGGAGCTTCTTCAGATAGGGCACTTGCGTACCGTCAACTAAGTAATTATTTGCCCAGCTGCCTACTACCTAGTACCCTGACATGGCGCGCTAGCTAGGTAGACTTACTGCTCGCCAAAAAGTCCTATATTGAATAAATTGCTAGTTTCGGCAGCAAATATTCAAACCACAAACGATATCCTTTCGCATTCAAATGAACGTGATCTTCTAAATCGACCTCTATCCGCACACTGTCTGGCGCTCGTATAAAGAAGAGTCGAGGTTCCGTCTTGGCGTCATCATTTATCGAGGCCACCAAATCTTCCAGCTTAGTGTTTGCCTCATCCACCAATTGATCCGCTACATCTGCACGGTAAAACAGCCCGCTGAGCAGTATCCTTGTTTCGGATGCCGAAATGGCCAATATTGTCTCTAGCACAAGTCGCAAAACCTCGACGCTGGCGGCAGGGAGGCCGCGCTTTGGGTGAAGATTGTTGGTCCCCGCATGTATGAACCAAAGCTTAATGTCGGGCGGCCTCAGCGCATCCACCAGCCCCGGCAACTGCCGCTCCTCATCGCCGTAAAGACGGTACAAGATGTTTTCGTACTTGTCACCACCCACGCCGGCATAGAAAACTCCTTCAAGCCTTTGGTATGGACATTCCTTTGTGCGTTCTGATTCGAGATGGGCATCGTCAAGCAGAGAAGCGGACGGCCAGGGTTCAAGGCTTGTGCATTGACCGGTAGTCTGCATGCGCTCAATCATGGAGTCGCCGAGGAGCACGATCCGGGGGCTCTGGGAGAGGGATTCAAGAAGCGGTATATGCTCATTTTTGGAGGTAATAAAAGAGCGCTCCTTGAACTTTGAATAACGCTGTATCGACATGCGTTTGGAGCTGGGAGATGAATGTGCTTGGGCATCAGCGGATAGCGCCGCGTTTGGTGAAGCCATCTTCAGTCAGGCGCTGCTAGGGTACTGAATGGACGTAGCACTTTCAGAGAACTTTTTGTACGTCCCTTTCTACCTCGTATATACTCGAGCACATGGTTCTCGCAAAATCGCCTTCCTTTTTGCGCATTGCTAATACTCCGCTAGAGAAGCCCGCTGTGGCACTGCCGAGCGTGCAGTGAGTGGGTCTTTGAGAATGGCGTTGACTCACCGGCATAGAGTACAAGGGTTCAAGCAGGCTGAGCAAGCAGTGGTCCACAGCAGGTAATTCGTAACCAAGTAAATGGCAGTGAATGCACAATAGTCGTGATAGTCAAAGGATTGAGAGACTTAGTTATTCACCCATATATCCTCAAGGCCCGTCCAATCTGTCTACTAATTCTTGCAAAGGGCAGACGATATCGCTATAAATAGCGCTTTGGAGTTCCACCTTGCCGAGGTCGTGCCCGTAACCAAACTCGCACTGCATGCATTTCCGAACTATGCGACCATATTTTTTACCAAGCCCGATATTCTCTTGTGCAACTCTCAATGCTGTTGCAATATCGTCGCGGTCGCCATTCAATCGCATTTGCGACATTGGAGCCCAGTGGCCTATCTCGAGCAGTGCTATCCCCAGGCTGAACAAGGTCATGTTGCATATATCGTAATTATCTCTTCCGTAGCCGTCGGTTCTGTCAGAGGGAATGGATTTTCCCTTGTCCCTGTGGACCCGTCTTTCGAGCGTAGTCGTCGTCGAGTCGGTATCATTGTGGCTCAACAGGCGAGATCGTAAAAACAGGTCGAGGTCCAGGTTCTGGTGATTTGGCCCTGTCGTTTCAAATAAAAGATCAGATGTCGTCCAAAGTTCCCTGAGCCATGGTGTTGAGTGACTCTGTAGTACCGCGTAGACCAGCTGAATAGCCAACCTGAGTTGGCCTGGCATAGTCACTCGAGTCGCTGGGGCGTTCTTGAACAGGTCCTGCAAGCTTTTCCTTCGATGGTATGAATCTGGAGAATAGCCATCCGTGTGCCTGGTTATATAGAATGAACGCTCGCAAGGTGATTCTTGGTAAAGATACGCGAGATAGTCCGTGTGTTGTCGTGTCGAGTACCGCATCGTAGACTCTAGATACGCGCATGCATTGTCTACTGCCGAGAGGCTAATTAGATTTCTTTGCTCTGGCGGCACTGGGCACGATTCTGTACTGTGTCGCTCAGGTTCGGGCTCCGCGAACTGTACCCGTCTTGTACTTTTCGGGACATGGGCCGTCCCAGTTTTGGACACCCATTCCGGATGTGGGAGGCACGATTGCAGGATCAATCTAAGAAAAGTGTGATCCTCGATACTGTTAATTCGATTAGTAAATGCGAAAACTGTGGTGAAATTGATAACAATGAGCATACTCGGTGCCGTGGCAATATACAATTGCAACCTCAAGTCGTGAGCTCTTCTGACCTGGACTTCTAGTGCTGGTTTCTAGGGCTGTATAGTGATCGGTATGCTTGTCATCCTGGCAGGAGAATGCTGAACTTAATGCGAAATATGCATCTTTGGACAATTCGCGGACTGGCGATATCCAACTCGGCAGCGACGGCCTGTTTGGAAGAGGTGTCGCGTGCTTGAAAGGTTTTGCTGTGTGTAGATCATCCAACTGACGCCGTATGGCTTGAAGGTTGCAATTGTGGCGTCTGATTTGATCCAACTGCTTTTCATATGAAGAAAGGTTGAATCCAACTTCAAGACGTGTCTTTAGACGCTTAAAAGTTGCTCTCAAGGACTCGTGCTAGTTAAGCATTGAAAGATATATTATCAATTACTGGCGGTGGAACGATGGAGAAGATTTGGCGTTCGCTTTGACTTACCACTTGCTTTTCCTCGCGGACAATGGCAAACGTGCTCAATTCCGATTGAAGCAGTTGCTGTGAAAGACGTATTGCTTTTATGATCTCAATTGACTGTTCATAACTCTGAGACATTCGCGATTGAATGCGGATCTCAAGGGCGCCATCATGATAAGTCGGATTATCAAAGTCCCTGGTCATCTCTTGTAGTGATTGCGTGCTTGCCATTGATGGTCGCAGGAGGAGTTCGCACTCGTTGATGAAAATTTGTTCCTGTGTTCGAAGATTCACATCGAGGTCTTTCAGTTGTTTGGCGCAGGCTTTTGCCACCTTCATAGCCTTACATAAAGTGCCAAATCCTTTTACAACTTCAACAACTATAGGCACTAGGCCAATTGCCGCCGAGGCTATTCCTAATATTTCCGCCATGGAGAATGTAATGTAATGAAACACGTCAAGTGTGTGGTGATGATCAGGACGAGCCTGACCACGTCTGAGCGCCGTGGGGTCCAATTTGCTCGCTTAATCACAGCTGACGTGCAGGGCGGGGTAAATGAAGCAAGACGTACATCTCGCACTCCACTGGGAATCAGAGCCTACGGGTCGGAAGGAAATATTCTTACATAGTGCTCCGATACATATCGTGGGTTCAATCACGGTCTCATGCCAATCCAGCACATTGGCAAGAGACAGTGCCTCTGATTCGAAATGGTAGGACATGACATGGAAATCCCAGGTGATGTCGGTATCGTGGCTCGCCTGTGTCAAGCCTGCATCGACATCATCAAGACCATGACCGTAAATGGAGCAGAGGACCAATCATTCCAGGCACATATCGTGCCACTCATGAGAATCCAGCACAGTCTAGTGCTCTGGGACATTGATCACTCTGTAGCCAACGGTAATCTGGACAGTATCCTTCAGACGTCACGTGGGCTTCAGAAAGCAACATTGGTTCCATTGAGATCCATCATACGTATTTTGGCATTTGGTTAGTCCCACCCATTCCGTTTGGTGTTGCGCTGTCATTGAGGTTTAGATATGCTGCGCTACGTACCACTCAGGACCCGCGAGCAGATCCTTGGACAACGATACGAATACCAACTACTGTTGGATGAATCTGAGTTCTCCCTGTGTCGCGACGATGATTCTGATGAAGAGCATACCGCATCTGAGCCCGACGAGGATGCTTCGGAGACAACTGATAGCGAAGAATCTGGCATTCATGTCATTCTACATAGACTGTCAAACTTGGTCCGGTGTCTCTTTGATCTGGGCGGTGCCCTAGAAAGCCCTGCTCCAGATCCGGAGTATTTGTACCCATCAGGCACAACCGAACCGTCGTTAAACATATCTCCTTATCAAGCATATGCACAAAAAATACGAGACAGATTTCCTTCGGCCCCAAAGACTGTTATTGAGTACCTTGGTCAAGCAAATCTAAAGAGATATCAGCGGATCATGCAGCGAATAAGAGAAGAAGAAGAAGAAGAAGAAGCTCAGGTTAGAGACACCCACGCTTCACCCACTGATATCCATTCCACAGCTGGCGCCACGGAAATAGCCCGCAACTCGTCAGCATGGGCATGGCTCATGGACGCCGAATTTAGAGACTCCGCCCTAGGGAGTTCAATTCCAACGGGTACCAGTCGCTCTCGGTCAAGTCTCAGTGAAGCCTCTTCCACAATATCGGCCATGGCCGGAGAAGCTTGGAAGTCATTCCCTCGGTTGACTGATGATGCGAAGCACGGAAAACCATTCCAGTGTGATGCATGCGGTCGCATACTTGTCATAAGTAAAACGAGACAGTGGAAGTAAGTTGTCCAAAGATAAACCCATAGAAAGAAATTCTTGTCAGTTGAAGGCTAAAGTCTGGAAGCAAACACTTAATAAGTGACCTACTTCCGTACAATTGCATCGTCCCAGACTGTTCCTTTGGTGAACAGCCATTCTCAAACAAGCATCTGTGGACTCAGCATATGTTGTTAGATCACGAAACATCTGAAGTTCTCATGCAAGAAACGTGCTTGTTGTGTGAATCGGTTGTGACCGGCGGCACTGAAGTGCTCTTACACCATATTAGCAGACATCTTGAAGAAATTTCGGCCGCAGCACTGCCACGTAATGCATCTGAGCACATAGGCGATGACGAAGCTTCCGAGGTGTCAGCATCAAGTCACGCTTCGAGTGCCGTCCCAGCATCCCAGTACTCTGACCATGAAGATAACGGGCCAGTCAATGAGGAGGAATCAACTGGAGACACCGGCGTCAATGAAGAGGCCCCGATTACTTACGGGTATCTTTTCAATGAAGACCGAAGTCCGACCGAGATGTTGGAGGCTCTCCTTGGATCCATCTTCAATTATGCAGTACGTCAGCCTGGAACAGGTTTGTTTGTACAGGTCATATGGTGCATGGCTCACTATTCCACAGGTCGCCTTCATCGAGGACGCTGCGGATGTTCCCGGTGGATTGTTATACATGACACCGCACCGAACAGCTGCATTATACAGGCTCGCTGGATTGAACTATGATTGTGAGTAGGCTTCACTGTAGCATCCCACGACTCAATGACCAACCAATGCTTTATTAGCTTTATTCGCGGATGCTCCCCACAAGGCAATTAGTTATATCTGGGAAGTTTTAGGAGTACAGCATGTCCTACTTCCTGGCGAGAACGATTTCCAACCACCTTCTATCCCAGGTCTTACGCGGAACGGTTTCATTAGATGGCAGTCAATACAAATACTGCTGGGACCGGAGGAGCATGTCCCATTTATGCAGCATGCAGCTCTTCACTGGGGTCTTCGGCATCCTCGTACTGGGCAGCTACTCCCAAGGGATCTTCCGGCTAATTCGTTCCCAAAAGTTTGTGACCCAGAGATTGACCGATGGCA
The DNA here is from genome assembly GCF_000516985.1 of Pestalotiopsis fici W106-1. Lineage (NCBI taxonomy): Eukaryota > Fungi > Ascomycota > Sordariomycetes > Amphisphaeriales > Sporocadaceae > Pestalotiopsis > Pestalotiopsis fici. The sequence continues at coordinate 1,562,845 of NW_006917099.1, forward strand.
TAAGGAATGTGCGGACCACCTCCGTAATAACTATCGTGAGCCTTCAAAAACCAGGATGACGCCGCTGACAGGTGGGGCCATGGGTCCAGATGGCTGGGCAGAGAAGGCAAATAAGCCCGAAAAGAACCCGTACCCGTGGGTTGATGGTCCTAGCGTTAATTCAACCCCCTAAGCCAGCTTAATAGGCTAAAAGTACTATAATTTTAATAGGATTATAACCAAACTCGATTTTAGTGCATTTTGGCCGATTTATATGGTAGAAGTGAACGTTTTTAAAGTAAATTCTAATAATTATAATAATATTTAAACGATAATTAATTATATACGTCGAATTAGGCTTTTTAAAATAATAAATATTTAATAAGTGCATTTAATTTAAATTTAAAATGCTTTATTTATAAAAATCGATAATTTTAATAAAATTATATAAAATTCTTATATAAATTAAATATCGGGATTTAAATTAAACCCGGGTTAAAATATAACTTTTTCGCAAAGCTATTATATTATATATAACGTAAATTTATTAGGGCATGCTGCTACCACTATACGATAATGGCCAAAAAGCATTGAGCTGGGGCGTGGATATGGGAGAAGAACCTCAACCAAACAACCAACACCTCCAGGTAATTGTGTGATCAGGCCGGTAACCTGATCACTTCAGGGTTGCATCTTGTGCGGTCGCATTTGTGTAAGGAATTGTGTGTATTGAGTACCAGTTGTGATGTGTTATTCAACGAATTGGAAAAGCATGAAAAGTAAAGAAAAAACGCAACGAAACTATCACCGATCACAGTTTTGATCTGGCACCTCCACGAGCTAAGGGGTCCACTGATCAGGACCCCCACCACAGCATGCTCGCAATTGTTGGGAAACGATTACTGTTGATCAAGGTGGTGCTTTCCTATTGGAGTTTAAACTGGTCTAATATAGGTATTAATTATATAATATATTAATCTATATTCTACGCCTTTTAGTTTTAATAAGGTATACGCTTATTTAGGTGGCCCCGGCTAATCCCCGAAAAGTCCCGTATATTTATTTAAATATTATAAAGTTAATCCGTATACTTAAGCATACCCTAATATATAGGAATTATAATTTATTATTTAATATATCCCCTTAGATTTACGATTTATCGTAAATTTGGCTATATTTAAATTAAAGTTATTAATTAGCAAAATATAGCTTTTTTTAAGGCTATTCGTTTTAATTACGATAAATAACGTTAAATTTTATTTATTATAAAAAATTCTATTATTTACTTATTAGTAAGCTTTTTATTAATTTATTTGCTATTATTTTATTTAAGGGTTTATAAATAACTCTAATTTTTTTTTTTAGGCTTTTTATTATAATTAATAGTTATAAATATTTATATAATAAAGCTTTATTTTTAATAACGCGATTTTGGCGTTAATTAAATTAATAGTTTATTTATTATTATATTTAATAATAATAATGCTATTATCCAGCTATATTAATAATTTTTTTAATAATCGGCTAATAAATAATGTTTTTTTAGTAATTTGCGTTAGGGTAAATAATTTAGCTTTTATAATAAAAATAATAATTATATTTTATTTATTTAATTGCTAATTAATTAATTTTCCGAATAGCTTTATAGCGAATATTTAGGTATTTTTGCGATTAATGCTATTATTAGCAAATAATGCGTTATTAATAATTATTAAATTAAAAGATTTTCCGATTTTAAGCGAAAGTTTTTTAATATTAATTAGGTAAATTAAAGCTTAATTAGCAGCTTTTTAATATATTTAGCTTAAATTATTAAGGAATCGAGTTAGTTTAGCTATTACGAATATAATATTTAGTTTCGTAAATATAGCCGCAAATAATAATAATCCGATTTTTTTTTAATATTTTTATATTTTATAAGGAAACGTTATAGTTAATTAAGGTATAAGTTTTTCGCAATTTATTAGTATTATATAAATTTTTTTTTATTTATAAATTTAGCGATTTTTTTAAGGTAAGCTTTTTAAAAAAGTTAGATTATTTTGGATATACGATTTTTAATTATTTTTATTTTAAAAAACTATTATATTAGCTCGCTATTATTAATTTTATATTTTTTTATAAAATACTATATTAAATAATTAATAGCCTTTTTATTTTTATTTTTATATGCGATAATTATATTATTAACGTAAAAAAAGATTAGTATTTTTTTTTTAATAAATGCGTAAGGTTTATATAATATTTAGGTATAACCGATTTTAGCTAAAGTTTTTATAAATTTTTTTTATTATAATAACGGTAATATCCGTAATTTATAAAATGCTTTATTTAATAATAATATAGCGTTTTTTTTTCGATATTTATCCGGTATTTTTATAAATATATTTTAATTAATAAAAGCGTATATAAACGCGTTTATTATATTATATTATATTAATTTAAAGTCGAATTTCGCTATAATCGCGATTAGGGTACGAAATAATTTTTTAGCTAATATAGCCGCGTAGGTTTTTTAATTTTAGGATTTTATTTATTAATTATTATAAACGACGAATTTTGCTTTATACTTTTAGAATCTTCCGTATTTATCGAATTTATATATATATATTTATATATAATTAAGGATTTATTTGCCTTTTATTCGTAAATTTTTTTTATTAATTTCGGTTTAAAATCGTATATTTTTATAATTTTATAAATAATTAGCTTTTATTTAAAAAAATAATTTGCTAAACGGATAATAATATAATTTATAATATTATTTAGGGGGAGCTAGGATTTCCGCTTTATAAATTTTTATTTTTTAATAAAAAAAGCGTTTTAGCTTCGCTTTATTATTTTAATTATTACCTTATCCTACTTTAGGAATAGCTTTATAACTAGCTAAAAAAGCTATTTATTATAAGATTATTTTAGGTTTTTTTTTTAATAGCGCCGTATTTTTAATCGTAATCGCTTTTATATTATATATTAATAAAATTAATAAAAGTATTTATAATAAAATTTAAAAGGCAAATTTCGCTATAATAAAAAGGTATTATTTATCCTTTTTATTTAGCGTTATTTTTTTATTTTTTTAATTATTATTTTTTTTTTAATTATTTTAATTATCGCTTAATAAAATATTTTTTATAACGGTATTTTTATTTTTTAGTTTTTATAAAATTTTATTTTTAAATATTACGTAATTAATTATAAAATCGGCGATAAGCTAGGTATTAATATTTAGGAGCTCGTTTTTAAATATATTTTATTTTTTATTATATAATTTTTTTTCGTTTATAATTATATTTTTTATATTAATTAATTTATTTTAATTAAGAATTTAGATTTTATAAATATTAAATAATTTATATCCGATTAGGTATTTTATTTATATTTTAGGTGCTAATCGCTATAAACGGCTAAATTTTTATTATGCCGTTAGCGTTATTGCGTACGCTTTATATCCGAATATTTTAAAATAGGTTTAATTAGGCTTATAGCTTAAATTTAAAATTTTTTTTGCTTTCGCAATTATTTTATAAAATTTTATATATAATATACGCTATCGGGAATTATAATTCGGCGTATAATTATATAAATATACCGCGGTTTTACCGATTTCGGGCTAAAATTAGTAAAAAAGTTTTGCGTTAATACGCATTATTTATTTTTTTTTTAATTATACCCTTTAAGCGTTTAGCAGTTTTATTTTAGGTTTATATATATGGTATTAAAGGCTTAAATTTAATATATTTATTTTCGAAATATTTTTTTATTATTTATTTAATTTTTATAATTTCGTTATCGCATTTAATAATTTTAATTTTAATATTATATTAAATTTTTATTATACCTAAAAACGATCGGAAAGCGTTAATTAATATAACCGCAATCCTTTCCGTAAAATAATAATTTTATATATATCTCGTTTACCGATAAATAATTAATATTTAGGATATATAGTTTTTAATCTTTTTAATATAATTATAAAAATTTATAGCTAATTATTCGCTATAATTTTTATTAATTAGCCGTAGCGTTTACCGTAATTAGCGCGTAATTTTTGCAAATATATAAGTTTTATATTTTATTATAATTAATTTTTTAATTTTTACCTTTTAAAATAAATAAATAAAGTGTTTAAAAGCTACCGGGCCTAAATATTTTATTTTATAATATTATTATATAGCTTCCCTAATTAATAATAGCCTTTTTATTTATATTATATATTTTTTCCGATAAATAGCAAATAACGCTAAAGGTAATTTGTAAAATTTATATTTAAAGACGTATTATTTATATCGGTTTTAAAGTGTGCTAATTAAAAATCTATTTTTTTTACGTAATATTATAAGGTCGTTTTTATTATCCTAATAATATTTTTATTTTCGTAATTAACGGAATAATACTAATATAATTAGCAACCTAGGATAATAAGCTATATTATTTAATAATAATACTTTAAATCCGAGCTATATAATTATTATACTATATTCGTAAATAAATAATTTCCGGTCGCCTAACTAAATAAAATCATAATTAAAAACTTATTTATAATTAATAAGCTTTGCTTTTATATTTATAATTAAAATCGTTATCGTTAAATTTAAAATAATTAAATAGCGTAAAAAATAATTTTTTATAAATATTATAAAATTATTTTATACGTTTATTATTAGTCGTCTATCTTATTAATTTATATTAATTAGGAGCGATTTTTTTTTAGTTATTTATAATATATTAATTCGGCTAATTTTAATCTTTTTTATGCTGCGAACCTATTCCTATAGGTTAAGGTCTTTTTTAAAAGTTTTATTTATTTATATTTATATTTTATTTTTAGGGACGAAACCTAAATAGGCTTTTTTTAAAAATACGTAAAAATATAAATTAAAAGCGTAAAAAAAATAATAAATAAGATATTTAATATTTTTTTATTTTTTATTATAAATAATTCGTTTACCTTTTTTTTTACGTAAATTAACCGCATTTAATCGGGAAAATATTTAATTTTTAACAAAATAAGCGTTTTTATTTTATCCGTTTTAGGGCTATTTTTTAGCTTTATTAACATAAATTACAAAAGCGCCTTTTCTAATTTTTAGCTTAATCGGCTATTAAATACTTAAATTTTTATAAAAATTATTATTTATTACCCGATATTTTAAATTTTTATTTAAAATACTTTATTTTTTATAAATTTAATAAAAAACGGCCTATTATAATATAATTAAAATAATTATATTTAAAAAATTTATAGCCTAAACCAAATTATTCTATATTTTAATTATTTATTTTGCTTAGGTTTTTGCTATAATTATTTTTTATTTATTAATTTAATTAACAGCTTTTTTTAATATTTTCGGAGGCTTAAAAGCTTTTAAATATTATTTTTTTGCTTTTTTTTTATTATTTATAGCTAATTTACTATAGCGAGCCTTTAAATTCTCGTATTATTTATATAAAAGCTTATTAATTAAATAATATATAAAAAAAAAGTTTAAAAAAATCGTTATAATTATTTATTTCGTAATCTTTTTAATTACCGTATATTATTTAGCGTATATAGCCTTTTTTATTTTATAATAATTATAATTAAAATTAAATAATTTTTAATTTTTTTTAATAAAATCCGTAATCGTTTATTCCCCGTTTTTTTTATTTTATATAATCGGATCGTCGTTTATATTTGCAGTTTCGAAGGTAATAGCCGCGGTTTTTATATATTTAGTTTTTTTTATATCCGGTTCGATTAAAGTTTTAATTAAAATCGTTTTATTTTTAAAATAATTAGTTAATTTAATAATCTATACCTAAATTTAAAACGTATATTCCTAATTATTTTAATTAGAGGTTATTTTTAACGATACCGTTAGGCCGATTCCGGCTTTTTTCGTAGTTATTATTTTTATAGCTTCGGCGGAAGTATTAAGATTTTTAATTATTAATTAAAATAGTGCTTTCCTATTAAAATTTAAATTAGTTTAATATAAATATTAATTATATAATATATTAATTTATATTTTGCGCTTTTTAATTTTAATAAAATATATATTTATTTAGATGGCCCCGGCTAATCCCCGGGAGGTCCTATATATCTATCTAAATACTATAGGGTTAATCCGTGTGCTTAAGCACACCCCAGTATATGGGAACTATAATCCACCATCTAACAATTATTATTAGATAGTGGACTATAGTTCCTATATATTAGCGTATGCTTAAGCATACGGATTAACACTATAATATTTAAATAAATATATAGGACCTCCCGGGGATTAGCCGGGGCTATTTAAATAAATATATATTTTATTAAAATTAAAAGGCGTAAAATATAAATTAATATATTATATAATTAATATTAATATTAAATTAATTTAAATTCTAATAGGAAAATATTATTTTAATTAATAATTAAAAATTTTAATACTTCTGCCGAAATTACGAAAATAATAATTACGAAAAAAGCCGGAATCGGCCTAACGGCATCGTTAAAAATAATTTTTAATTAAAATAATTAAAAATATATATTTTAAATTTAAATATAAATTATCGGATTAATTAATTATTTTAAAAATAAAATAATTTTAATTAAAATCCTAATCGAACCGGATATTAAAAAAATTAAATATATAAAAACCGCGGTAGCGATTTTCGAAACTATAAACAAAAGCGACGATTCGAATATTTAAAATAAAAAAAACAAAAAATAAATAATAACGGATTTTACCGAAAAAAATTAAAAATCGTTTAATTTTAATTATAATTATTATAAAATAAAAAAAGTTATATATATTAAATAATATATAGCGATTAAAAAAATTATAAAATAAATAATTATTATAATTTTTTTAAATTTCTTTTTTACGTATTATTTAATTAATAAGCTTTTATATAAATAATATAAAAATTTTAAAGCTTACTATAGCAAATTAGCTTTTAATAATAAAAAAAAAACAAAAAAATTATATTTCGAAGCTTTTAAGCTTTCGAAAATATTAAAAAAAATTATAAATTAAATTAATAAATAAAAAATAATTATAGCAAAAGCCTAAATAAAATAAATAATTAAAATATAAAATAATTCGGTTTAGGCTATAAATTTCCTAAATACCGTTATTTTAATTATATTATAATAAGCCGCTTTTTATTAAATTTATAAAAAATAAAATATTTTAAATAAAAATTTAAAATATCGGATAATAAATAATAATTTCCGTAAAAACTTAAGCATTTAATAGCCGATTAAATTAAAAATTAAAAAAGGCGCTTTCGTAATTTACGCTAATAAAGCTAATAAATAGCCTTAAAACGGATAAAATAAAAACGCTTATTCCGTTAAAAATTAAATATTTTCCCGATTAAATACGGCTAATTTATATAAAAAAAAATAAACGAATTATTTATAATAAAAAGCAAAAAAATACTAAATATTTTATTTATTATTTTTTTATACTTTTAATTTATATTTTTACGTATTTTTAAAAAAAGCTTATTTAAATTTCGTTTTTAAAAATAAAATATAAATATAAATAAATAAAGCTTTTAAAAAAGACTTTAATTTATAAAAATAAATTCGCAATATAAAAAAAATTAAAACCAGCCGAATTAATATATTACGAATAATTAAAAAAAATCGCTTCCGATTAATATAAATTAATAAAACGGACGATTAATAGCAAACGTATAAAATAATTTTCCAATATTTATAAAAAATTACCTTTTACGCTATTTAATTATTTTAAATCTAGCGATAACGATTTTAATTATAAATATAAAAATAAAGCTTATTAATTATAAATAAGCTTTTAATTACGATTTTATCTAATTAAACGACCGGAAATTATTTATTTATAAATATAATATAATAATTATATAGCTCGGATTTAAAATATTATTATTAAATAATATAATTTATTATTTTAAATTATTAATTATATTAATATTATTCCGTTAATTATAAAAATAAAAATATTATTAAAATAATAAAAACGATTTTATAATATTACGCAAAAAAATAAATTTTTAATTAGCATATTTTAAAATTAATACGGATAATACGTTTTTAAATATAAATTTTACGAATTACCTTTAACGTTATTTGCTATTTACCGGAAAAAATATATAATATAAATAAAAAGGCTATTATTAATTAAAAAAATTATATAATAATATTATAAAATAAAATACCTAGGCCCGGCAGTTTTCGAATATTTTATTTATTTATTTTAAAAAATAAAAATTAAAAAACTAATTATAATAAAATATAAAGCTTACGTATTTGCAAAAATTAAACGCTAATTACGGCAAACGCTACGACTAATTAATAAAAATTATAGCGAATAATTAGCTATAAATTTTTATAATTATATTAAAAAAATCGAAAATTATATATTTTAAATACTAATTATTTATCGGTAAACGGAATATATATAAAATTATTATTTTACGGAAAAAATTATTATTATATTAATTAATGCTTTCCGATCGTTTTTAAATATAATAAAAATTTAATATAATATTAAAATTAAAATTATTAAATATAATAATAAAATTACCGAAATTAAATAAATAATCGGAAAATATTTTAAAAATAAATATATTAAATTCGAGCCTTTAGTATTCTATATATAAATTTAAAATAAAACTATTAAACGTTTAAAAGGTATAATTAAAAAAAAACGTATAATACGTATTAGCGTAAAACTCTTTTATTAATTTTAGCTTAAAATCGGCAAACTTATAATATACCTATATAATCGTACGCCGAATTATAATTCCCGATAACGTATATTATATATAAAATTTTATAAAGCAATTATAAAAATAAAAAAAATCCTAAATCCGAGCTATAAGCTTAATTAGATTTATTTTAAAATATTCGGATATAAAGCGTATATAATAACGCTAATAGCATAATAAAAATTCGGCCGTTTATAGCGATTAGCACCTAAAATATAAATAAAATACTTAATCGGATATAAATTATTTAATATTTATAAAATTTAGATTTTTAATCGGAATAAATTAATTAATATAAAAAATATAATTATAAACGAAAAAAAATTATATAACAAAAAATAAAATATATTTAAAAATAAGCTTTTAAATGCTAATACCCAACTTATCGCCGATTTCGTAATTAACTACGTAATATTTAAAAATAAGATTTTATAAAAACCAAAAAGTAAAAAAACCGCCGTAAAAGATATTTTATTAGGCGATAATTAAAATAATTAAAAAAAAAATAATAACTAAAAAAATAAAAAAATAGCGCTAAATAAAAGGGATAAATAATACCCTTTTACTACCGCGAAATTTACCTTTTAAATTTTATTATAAATATTTTTATTAGCCTTATTAATATATAATATAAAGGCGATTACGATTAAAAATACGGCGTTATTAAAAAAAAAACCTAAAATAATCCTATAGCAAATAGCTTTTTTAGCTAATTATAAAGCTATTTTTAAAGCAAAATAAAGTAATAATTAGGACGATAAAGCGAAGCTAAAATACTTTTTTTATTAAAAGGTAAAAATTTATAAAGCGGAAATCCTAGCTTTTTTTAAATAATATTATAAATTATATTATTATCCGTTTAGCAAATTATTCCTTTAAGCAAAAGCTAATTATTTACAAAATTATAAAAATATATAATTTTAAACTAAAATTAATAAAAAAAATTTACGAATAAAAGGTAAATAGATTTTTAATTATATATAAGTATATATATATAAATTCGATAAATACGGAAAATTTTAAAAGTATAAAGCAAAATTTATCGTTCGCGGTAATTAATAGGCGAAATCCTAAAATTAGGAAACTTATACGGCTATATTAGCTAAAAAAATTATTTCGCACCTTAATCGCGATTATAGCAAAATTCGATTTTAAATTAATATAATATAATATAATAAACGCGTTTATATACGCTTTTATCGATTAAAATATATTTATAAAAATACCGGATAAATATCGAAAAAAAATATTATATTATTATTAAATAAAGTATTTTATAAATTACGGATATTACCGCTATTATAATAAAAAAATTTATAAAAATTTTAGCCGAAATCGGCTATATTTAAATATTATATAAGCCTTACACATTTATTAATAAAAAAGTGCTAATTTTTTTTTACGTTAACGACGTAATTATCGTATATAAAAATAAAAATAAAAAGGCTATTAATTATTTAATATAATATTTTATAAAAAAATATAAAATTAATAATAGCGAGCTAATATAATGGTTTTTTAGGATAAAAATAATTAAAAATCGTATATTTAAAATAATTTAGCTATTTTAAAAGGCTTATTTTAAAAAAAATCGCTAAGCTTATAAATAAATAAAAAATTTATATAACGCTAATAAATTATAAAAAATTTATACCTCGATTAATTATAACGCTTTTATATAAAATATAAAAATATTAAAAAAAAATCGGATTATTGCTATTTACGGCTATATTTACGAAACTAAATATTATATTCGTAATAATTAAATTAGCTCGATTCCTTAATAATTTAAGCTAAATATATTAAAAAGCTATTAATTAAGCTTTAATTTACCTAATTAATATTAAAAAATTTTCGCTTAAAATTAAAAAATCCGCTAATTTAATAATTATTAATAACGCATTATTTGCCGATAATAGTATCGATCGTAAAAATACTTAAATATTCGCTATAAAGCTATTCGGAAAATTAATTAATTAGTAATTAAATAAATAAAATATAATTACTATTTTTATTATAAAAGCTAAATTATTTATTTTAGTATAAATTGCCAAAAAAATATTATTCGTTAGCCGATTATTAAAAAAACTATTAATATAATTAAATAATAATATTATTATTATTAAATATAATAATAAATAAATTATTAATTTAATTAACGCCGAAATCGCGTTATTAAAAATAAAATTTCGTTATATAAATATTTATAATTATTAATTACGGCAAAAAGCCTAGAAAAAAAGATTAAAATTATTTATAAACCTTTCAATAAAATAATAGCAAATAAATTAACGAAAAGCTTGCTAATAAAAAAATAGCAAAATTTTTTATAATAAATAAAACTTAAAATTGCTTATCGTAAATAAAACGAATAACTTTAAAAAAAGCTATATTTTGCTAATTAGCAATTTTAATTTAAATATAGCTAAATTTACGATAAATCGTAGATTTAAAGGGGTATATTAGATAATAGATTATAATTCCTATATATTGGCGTATATTTAAATATACGGATTAATATTATAATATCTAGATAAATATATAGGACCTCTTAGGGATTAGCCGGGGCCACCTAAATAAGCGTATACCTTATTAAAACTAAAAGGCGCGGAATATAAATCAATATATTATACAATTAACACTAATATCAGACTAGTTTAAACTCTAATAAGAAAGCACCACCTTAATTAATAATTACGAACCTGCTTTTATAAATTAAAATTTTTTTAAAAGCTTTATTTATTCGTGCTTATATTTTATTTTTAAAAATAAAACTTAAATAAGCTTTTTTTAAAAATATATAAAAATATAAATTAAAAGCGTAAAAAAAGTGGCAAATAAGGTATTTAATATCCTTTTGCTTTTTATTATAAATAATTCGTTTACCCCTTTTTTTATATAAATTAACCATATTTAATCGGAAAAGTATTTAATTTTTAATAAAGTAAATATTTTTATTTTATCCGTTTTAAGGCTATTTATTAGCTTTATTAGCGTAAATTACAAAAGCGCTTTTTTTAATTTTTAGCTTAATCGGCTATTAAATATTTAAGCTTTTACGGAAATTATTATTTATTATCCGATTTTTTAAATTTTTATTTAAAATATTTTATTTTTTATAAATTTAATAAAAAGCGGCTTATTATAATATAATTAAAATAACGGCATTTAAAAAATTTATAATTTAAGCCGAATTATTTTATATTTTAATTATTTATTTTATTTAGGTTTTCGCTATAATTATTTTTTATTTATTAATTTAATTTATAGCTTTTTTTAATATTTTCGGAGGTTTAAAAGCTTTAAAATATTATTTTTTTGCTTTTTTTTTATTATTTAAAGCTAATTTATTATAGCGAGCCTTAAAATTTTTATATTATTTATATAAGGGCTTATTAATTAAATAATACGTAAAAAAAAAATTTAAAAAAATCGTAATAATTATTTATTTTATAATTTCTTTAATCGCTATATATTATTTAGCGTATATAGCCTTTTTTATTTTATAATAATTATAATCGAAATTAAACGATTTTTAACTTTTTTCGGTAAAATCCGTTATTATTTATTCCCCGTTTTTTTTATTTTAAATATTCGGATTATTATTTTTATTTATAGCTTCAAAAATCGCTACCGCGGTTTTTATATATTTAGTTTTTTTAATATCCGGTTTAATTAGGGTTTTAATTAAAATCGTTTTATTTTTAAAATAATTAATTAATCCGGTAATTTATACCTAAATTTAAAACGCATATTTTTAATTATTTTAATCAAAGGTTATTTTTAACGATACCGTTAGGCCGATTCCGGCTTTTTTTATAATTATTATTTTTATAATTTCGGCGGAGGCATTAAAACTTTTAATTATTAATTAAAATAATACTTTTTTATTAAAATTTAAATTAATTTAATATTAATATTAATTATATAATATATTAATTTATATTTTACGCTTTTTAATTTTAATAAGGTATACGCTTATTTAAGTGGCCCCGGCTAATCCCTAAGAGGTCCCGTATATTTATCTGGACACCATAATATTAATCCGTGTGCTCAAGCATACGCCAGTGTATGGGAACCATAATCCACCATCTGACACATATAGTATCTGCCATAACAACTATCCCCTCTCCCAGGGCCATCGACCCCGATAGCCAAGGTATAACGGGTTAAAAGCCGATTGCGAACAGGCTACCGAAATGGCAGCTATCCAGCCATTAACTCAACTCAAATCAACGGGCTTCCCAGCTTTATGGTGCAGCAGCACCACCGTACGCGTACACAGCGTACAAATCAGCCATATATATATTAGCTATAGGACAGTATCCCGATTAGCTAGCGAATGCCTTACGATAAAGGGGAGATTCCCCTCCGGAGTATATAGGCACTACGTACGCATACCACTCTAACGGCCCGTGGCTAATAAAGGTGTGGCAACCCTCCGAGGTCTATAACAACATATAACCTCACAGAGCTGGATCTCTCACCCGCGCATTTCTACGCAAAACTAGAGTTTTTTTAGCTGGCCACCTGCGTGCAGGTCGAACCGTGCATCGAACCGGAGCTTTATAGATGCGAGCATAATTATCAAGGCATACTGCTATTATTATACGATAATGGCCAAAGAGCATGCTCGCAATCGTTGGGAAACGATCACGAACTGGGACCTATATGCCCATGGGATTGGGACGGTGCTATATAATATCTGCCATAACAAAATTTTAATACGTTTTTTTTATATAAATTAGCTTTGCGAATTTAACGCATATTTTTTTAATTTTTTATAATAAAAATTCGTAAAAGAAATCGTCGAAATATCGAAATTAATTATAATATTATTAAAGTTATAATATTTTTAGCCCATTAAGCTGGCTTAAGGGGTTAAATTAACGCTAAAACCATTAACCCACGGGTAAGGGACTTTTATATTTATAGCTATAATTATAATTAGGAACCTCTTTCTTCCTTTTCCTACCATTAATTTACGGAATATTAGGTATTTTATTATAAAGTTCTCATTTAAGCTAATGTTTAAAGGGGAAGGTGAAAACGGGATGATCGAGGAAGCATTGAAATATATCTAAGTTAATCTCTAATTTACAAAAGAGAGGTGCTGAAAAGCAAACTATACACGCAAGCAGGGGATTTGCGGTGGGTACTGACTACGTCGGTGCAACATGAAGGAGCGTGCAGTGAGTGGATCTTTGGGAACGGAGTTGACTCAGCGGCAGACTTTGAAATTGCAAGTATTCTACCAGGCTGAGCTACCAAAGGGCCGATGCAGAGGGTTCGTGGTCAAGTGACCGGCTGTGAGCATACAAACAGTACCTAGTGATGGTCAATGGCACGTAAGCTGTAAGTAATTACCTGGTAGTCTAAAGTATTGACGTGCAGATGAGCTATTTTGTCAATGACGCGAATGACGATGGCCCGACACTATAGCGTAGGGCATCCTGCCGCTGCCGAGAACAAAATATTACTGGCTGCTATAGCGCTCTTAGGGCGCAGCCAGACGCTTATGGAGCACCAAAGGGCAGCCTATTGAAAAACGCCATTCATATATGTACCTTGTACGTTCCGCCCACATAGCTGTAACCATAAACTTATAACAGCTTATAATATATAAAATTTAAAATTAAAGGTTTAAATATAATTCTTTTTCTTCTTCTCTTTTTATCTCTCGTTTTGTGCCGTTACACCCTTTTACATAGTATATTACTTTACAGTCATTATCCGTGTGCAACCTTTCCACAATAACAAGCAATTTCAATAAGCAGTAACACAATCTCTATTATTTGAGCTCCACTAACAAGGGTATCATAATGCGAGAAGAATTACCATCTGAAGAAACCGCCGGATCCGCCAAATAATCTTGCAAGTCTGTTGCGCGCCGTTTCTTGTCCAGCAGATGTATCGGATGGAGGCACGTCTGCCACTCCGTTTCCAGGCTCAGATGGCGGTATACTCTGTTCATCCAAGCTCAGTGATTGACTCTGTAGCGACAAAAGCGGACCAATATCATAGCCGCTGTCATTTAATCTTTGAAGGAGCTTGTGGCCCTGGAGTCGCTGGCTGTGTCTTGTACCCTTGCGTCGCTGGGCGCCGTTCTTGATCAAGAGTCGGACTACATCATAGAGCCAGTCAAGACCAAAGGGACTTCTCTGGAACACTGAGTCTGGTTCGAGAATATAATCAAGAGGAGTTTGCCCTGCACCATTCAGCCTATTGGGGTTGGCACCCTTCTCTAGGAGATACTCTGCAAGTGTCGGTGGACTGAGATGTAACACACTCGTTGGACTCCCTGGATCGAGGCCAATGCCAAAGAGGGTTGCCACAGACAACCCATTCCGAACGGCTACCCACACAAGGTCTGCATATATGACGGCAGTCTGTTGATTTGGGCTCCTCCAAATTCCCTCGAACATGAGTGAAAAGGCGTCAGGATATAGCTGGATTCTGAAGCCATTATTCAAAATGAGCTTGGCCGATTCCAGACGCGCTGCGACCATGTCCGATTGCTGTACCGCCGATTTGTAAAGCACTAATTCCAACAAAATGGACACTAGTGGTTCGGACGACCTTTGGAATACGAAACTGTCATGCTGAACAGAATCTGCTAGGTACAGAGATAATCCGCCGACAACTGCAAAGTATAGCCCAGATGCCAAAACGTGCGAGGGCCCTCGAGTATTTTGGAGTACTCTCTCTTTTCCCGGTATTCCCAGACCTCCCGGTGGTTCTGTCAGCTTGCCTGGCACGCCCAGCTCGCTTGGTCCCCCTGCGCTTCCCGGAACTTCTGTGCTGCCTGGGATTCCTGTACTGGAGAGCCAATCGATATCTTTAACCGGCATGCCTCCACCATACCCTCTGCGTTGTGGAATATCTGGGTGTCTTGTGAATGTCCCAGGCCAGTCATTCTTCTGGCGAAGAACGTGTCCTAGAACATTCGCAGGAAGTCGAGACAAATACATGTACTGACTGACTCCAGTGGTCATCTCAGCCTGAACAGCGTGGTCGAGGATAGCAGAGCCCGACGAACTTCCCATCGATCTCTTACCCAGGCCACAATTGACGTAGGTGTAAAACTTGACAAGAAAATTGTGTCCATTCTCCGGTGTCATGTCCGCGCGAGTTCCTAAAACAGTGTGCTTGAATGTGGGTAATTCCATCCAGTCCTTGACTGTCTGATGCATTAGCTGCAATACGCAATCTCGCTTGTTTTTCAACGAATTTCTGCTGTAGTCCGAGAGAGCTGAGTACTGAAGACCGTTACCGGCCACAATGTCGATTATCCCTCCTGAAATAGTTCCAACGTGGCCTTCTGGATCTGCAAAACCAGGTGCATTTTCATTTGTAATGGCAACCAAAGCCTCGGACAGAGAATCAGACATTCCACAAGCAAGTAATTCCGGAACCTCACTCAGATAGATTATGTCCGAAGATCGCGATAAGCATTCCAAAAGGATATACGTTTGCTTTCTCGTGGATGCTGGGAGTCGGTGGATGATTGCTGAATAGTATTCCTCAAGCTCGTCGGGAAGTGAATCGAGACAGTGACGCAACTTTTGAGGCAACTCCTCGTCCGTTTCGTTAGTCGCGGTCACTAAGGAGACCAAATCTGTCATAACCAATCTTACCCAAACAAACACACCTCTAGCACGGTTGGCAATATCTCCCACGAACGGGCGAATGAGCGCTTTGATTCTGCTACATTCCGGTAGAGAGCTAGCGCAGTACTCGTGGATGTCTTCCAAGGTGTGCTCGTGAATGCTGAAGCTTGGACAGGTCCCAAAGTGATCGCGGAAGACGGTCCACGGGCGGCTTGAAAAAAGGATCTTGGTCCGTGTTTTTGATCCCAACTTTGCCTTGACGAGGTCTTTCAAAAACGCAGAAACGACCTCGGGGCTGCCGGCATACTCGTCCAGGGCGTCGAGAAATAAACAAACTTCGAGATCAAAAGCGTCCTGGTCAAAAACTCGTCGAAGTCCTTGCTCAAGATCAGATTGTGTCCACTGCATTAATTGAATGCTGATTTGACGTTTCTGGCGTGCTCTTTGCCGCCCAATCAACCTGGTGATGTGTTGTTTATTGTCTGGCTTCAGCTCAGCCTCTGTCAGAAAGTTTCCGACTTGACCAGATATGTCGAGACTTTCACTCCAACTCCTAATGATGAATTTGATTTTCTCTTCATTCTCAGTAAATGTGGGTAAGAGTTTTCGAAGCGTGTTCTGTTCCGCCGCAGCGTAGACACTCTTATCACTGGTGGCATGCGAAATGCCGTCAAAGTCACGAAGAAGTGTCTTTTTAATCAACGAGCGATCAGCCGACTTCAGGTACGGTACGTGGTCTTGAAGAAGACGGTGCAGCTTCAGTGACGGATTTTCGCATAAAAGAGTGACCATGTGTTTCTGGTGCACAGTGCTGTCGGATTTGATGTTGCATAACTGGAAAAGTGTTTTCACGTCGGACTGAACGGCTTCGTATAGACCGGTGGACTTTTCGGAGAGGAAATCTCCGATGAGTCCGCGGAGGCGGACATCTCCCTCCAACAGTTGACTCAAGAGACTTCCCAACAGGCCTTCAAATGACTTCTGTAGGTGAGTACCGCGATGATGAAAGAAGAAGCTTGCAATGATCTGTCCAGACATTGATCTCCAGTAGTGCAAAAACTCTTTTGTCCGGTCGTCGTCTAAGAGAAATTTCATGAATGTTGATTTTCCTGAGCCGGGCTTACCATTGATCCAAAATATTCCTTCGCCTTCCCTTAGCCACTGTGATAAGCCAATCGACTGAGTTTCAAAGGCCCAGCTAAAGGTATGGCCAACATTTTGGACAATCTGGCCATATCTTTGGTCTCTTTCTGGCGCCCTGAGAACTGATATGATCACTACATGAGTTAGTAATGTGTTTTATGGTCAGCTTGATTTTTTTGGTATTCATACAATCATAGTCCCAGCCTACTAACTCAGAGTTACGTGCATCATCCAGTAAATCTTGTCTTGCATAGCTAGTGTCACTCTCATACTGGACACCAGAGCTCATGTTCATCGCTAACGCAGTGGGTTCCATCCGATGAGGTGTTTCGCCTAAAAAGCAGATTTCTCGGATCTTGTTGATAATGATCGGTATCCTGCGGTCACCTACGTTGAATTTAACCATATGCGAGTGGTCTTCGTCGATCTGAATAGTAGACGATGGATTCAAAGTGCGATATCCTGTCGCGGATTGGTGATCGACCATGATTGATCTTGGACCTGATCGTTTGTATATTCCATCGATCTTTTCCTATATGGCTGTCAGAAAGACCCTATTGAAGGATGGACTACGTTATAAACACAAGGAGGCAACGAATGGCTACCTACGACTGTTGGCGATGTCTTGGTCTCATAAGCCCAACAAAGGTTCATTCTCTGTAGATGCGATATCCCAGCGAATTGTGTTTCCAGGTTGGGTAGAAAACTCGATGTCTCGGAGAGATGTTCGACCAGGCCTTTATTGGGCCGGTCTCCAACCATAGTCAGGAGTTGTGCAAGGGCCATACCACGACTGGGAGTGCCAAAAAAGATGGCTCCCTTGATTATGCTCAGCATAAACTGAGCATTTTCATTTGCTCCTGCTAGTATCACGAGGAGCTGCTTGAGCAAGACGCCACCTAGACTGTGAGCAAGGAACACGAGAGGTTTCGTGGAAGGAGATGCCCAGCCATTTGTTTGCAGTGTCAAATAAAGACTGTTCGACAGGTCCACAATTGTCTGGAACGAGTCACTGTCCTTTAGAGTCGTGTCATAGCCAAACAAGATGAATCGAACTCCATCCATACTGGTGGGTAACGTGTCTCGGATCCACATATAGGACTTGTTGTCACCTTTTGGTTGCCATGATCCAAAGGGATGGCTCGCGAGACCGGACAGAACAATGCAGTCGCATCGATGTTCAGTCGCACTGACATCGTTTAGCACCGTAAGTCCTAAGAAATGAGAGTCCAAGACCAACGGCTCCGGGAATCCAGGGACGGGAAACCGCCATTCTGAATCAACGGACTTGTCCGAACCTTCTGCTGTGGCCAAAGGTGATGGCGCATGGCTGAACATGACGGTTGCCACCTTGCGATTCCATATCTTGTGTGGGTCAACAGAAGGAGCTAGGGAGTAGATCTCGATGTCGCCAGCCGTCACAGTAGGGTCGTTGATGGCACTGGCAATGAGCTGGGTTGCGGCATATCTATCAAAGCCTGGGCGGTCTGGCAATCCCTGAACCCTATATACTTTCGACTTCTTTTGATTTGTCGTCATTTCGATACAGCCTTCGCATATTTTCTCGATCGTCAGCGTGGTGGTAGTGGTATCTGTCAAGTCACAATCCTTTACCCCTCGCGTCGGAGACTCTGGCTGGAAGCTCCACTCATAGAAGCAGGGCGACTGCAGCTGTATGAGTCAGCAAGTGATCGACCCCTGTCATATTACACGGGAATATCTGTACCGCACTTGGCTTCAATTAAATAAACACTAGTAGTTCCAATTTCCGTTGAAATACAAGCCTGTCATGCTGCATAGATTTTGTAAAGTAAAGTGATAATCCGCTGAAAGCTGTGAGGTACAGCCCCTACATCAACTTCTGTCACGTCTTTTGAACGCTCTTGGATCTGTCGTCTAGCTTGCCATTCGTGGCCGGAGTAGTGGGAAGGTATGTTCTCTCTGACAAGTTGCGCTTGATCGATTCCAGGGAGTTTAGATATATGCGTGTATTGGCCAACTCCATTGGTCATCTCACATTTCACGGCGTGGTCAAGGATCAAAAGAACCAGATACTTCCGTTTCGGTCCAAGAGAAGACGGGTCACCTCATGACAGCTACCACGGAAATCTTGCATGCATCAACAACCAAAGCGAAGCCCTCCAAGTATACCAAAGGCTGGTGGGCGAGTGACTTGACTCCACTGCGTCAGATCTACGTGTACTGGAGAGACCACGCCAGAGCGGAGCGGCGTGCCTAGTTGGAGGCATAATAGTTTGCGTTATTACAGTTTGAATGCAATTTGAAAGTCGCCCAACGAGGCTGAGTCTGCACGCTTGCTTCACGTCATGCTTCAAAAAGCAGGCCAAGTTATGACTGGTAAATTAGACTCCGAGTGATAAGTCCGAGATATCTAGCATAGGAGCAGCTAGTTCGCTCAATCTGACATTCGTTGGCAACGACATTTCGTTCAATCCTCAAGCGCAAAAGCCCGTACCTCTTACGACATAGCCAATCTGGCGATACACTCATACTAATTTCATTCTTGAGCCTCCAGCGTGCGGCTTCTTCGCTTCGAAGCTGACAACCTGGTATTTGCAAACTTCGTAGGGCGCACAATAGCGCACCATAGCTAGCCCTTTCGCCGCTACAACAGACCGAAGCCAGCAAGACTTGTTGTACTTGTCTAATACTGAATAATTCACCTACGTCACCAAGGACCGGCTGTTATTGGAGGACACGCAACCTGGAATGGATCCGTCTCGAGCTCACGAGTCCCAAGTCAGCTTGACATCGTATAGATTTTGCTACGCCCTCAGAAAATATCTCTCTGCTCAGCGGTCAAAGAAGCCGACCAGCATGTTGAAAGCAATCTCCTCCTCGTCGTCGGTATAGCGAGCCTGGAAGGAGTCAATGCCGGTGACCCTGAAACGCAGGCGTTCCGCAATTGCTCGCAGCGTTTCGGAATCGCGAGAGTCTCCATTGACAAGTCGCAAGAGTTCCACGCTCGGCCCAGGCGATGGAATAGACTCAAGCACCTGCGCTTGTCTGCGTATTATGCGTGCCTGTTCTCCAAGCGTGTTTTCCTCTCGGTTTCGTGCAACATGGAGTGCTTTGGATAGTGCCACCCTGCCAAGAAATGTTTTAGTCTTTGGTTAAGAACATGGCATTTGGGATAAACTGGAAAGAAATGAGGTCTGACTGACATTGCTTCTTGCCACCTGCCTAACCGGTAGTGAGTTGTTCCAATTTTGAAGTGGATCGCAGCCACCTTTGGATGTGTCGACATTTGGGCTACAAGCATGTCTAGTGAGGCCTGATACAATTCTCTGGCTTTTTCCAAGTCGCCCTGTTCAAAGTAGAGGTTGCCACGCATGAAGTGAACACTAGAGTACATAGTTAGTGAGGAGCCGTGAGTGAGCTAGGGTCCATGTCACCGGCCAAGGCCAAGGCGAGAAAGGGTTCTTACAACACAATGTCGTGGTAATTTTCACCACCATGCTCTTCCATGATGCTTTGGCTCTTATCGAGCTCAGCCCCCGAGCTCTCGAAATCTCCCTTCCACAGCAAAGCTCGAGCAAGGTTCAGGTGGCAGAGACCGACCATCAACTGAGCCCCTGGGTTGGGAATCTGCTCCCGTATGTGGATTGAACGTTCGTAGAAGTCGAGGCTTTTGTCATAGTTGCCTTCGGCGGCCTCTAGGTTCCCCAAATTCATGTACGTGTTGGCCAATTCTTCGTGCACGAGGCCAAGACGCTTCTCTCGAATTCGCTGGCTTTCCTCCAGAGCCTCGCGGCATTTATCGAGCTTGTTCATGGAAAAGTGGATCTGGGACTCCGTGTTGAGAAGATGAGCACGAGTCAAGCCCCCTTCGTCGACTTCTTTGCAAGCTTCGGCGGCACCATGAGTAAGCTGAAGGGTATCGTCCCAGTCGCCAAGATCACTTACGTACCTAGCCACTGGTCAGCATTTGGCGTATCCAGAGCTCTGTCCAAAAACTCCACTCACCAGGCGCAGTTGGTCATGAGCTCAGCGAACGCTTGCGTGCAACTAAGGGGCAACGACGCCCCTTTGAGCCGCCCGTACAAATCATAGAGCGACATGGCATGTTTGATGTACTCCCGGCATTTTTCCCAGTCTCCATACATCATGCGTCCCTCGATCTGCTTCGGGAAAGCGTCGTTGATTAACACGGAGGCAGACTCGAATATTGTTTGCCGTTCTGATCCCTCGAGGTCTTTCTGGAGTATGAAAGCGACTTGGGTGAGTCGGTGAAGGCTAATCCGATCGTCCGACTCGCCCTGCACATCAACCAGGCCGAGGTTACGCAAGAAGCTGATACCATCGACGACGCTGTGTTACGTGAGTTGGTAAATGTTCATATAATGGAGTAGAGTGTTGGTTGATGGAAACATGCGTACTAAAACTCATCGCTGCAGAACTCCAAATTTCCCGCAGCGAGTGAGGGATTCAAGTCGAGGAATACCTTCATTGGAATTTCATCAGGCTGAAAACAACACAGAGTACCAAGTATGTTCCATGCGTATGGATTGCTTGAATGCGTCCGCATGTTGTCGAAGGTCATTGCCCAGAGCGTGTTGAGCCTGTGTGGCCTCATAGCCGGATCTTTCTCGAGAAGGTGAGGCAGGTGTTTCTGGTATCGTTTCACAAATTTGGCTAGGTTATGAGTACAAGACGGGAGGCCATGTTTGATCGATGCAACCATCTGCTGAATCCCCAAAGCCAGACCGTCGAGCTCTTTGAGCAGAAAATCAAGGGCCTTCACTTCTTGAGGCGGGAGTTCCGGAGCCTGAAATTGGGTTTCCTTGGCTGTGGTACTGTTCTCCTCTTCCCTAAACAGAAGTTCAAGAAATAGGTTCCTGGCTTGGTCTTTGCCGAGCTTCTCGACAGTGCTGCTGCGGCCTCCATGGAGTGACAAACGCCTTGCCAAACCAGGGTACCTCGTTGTCACTATCACAGATCCTTTGCTCTCAGGAGGTGGTAGATAGTCTTTGATATGATCAAAATCCTCGACATTGTCCAGGATTAGCAACCAAGATTCGTCTAGATAACATGCAACGCAAGGCGTTCCAGGCAGTTAGCCCCCGCAGACAAGCTAGACGAGCCAGGACATGATAGGGGATGTAAGAGAAAAGCTGTGCGAGGGTGACCCTAACTGAGTACGGCATCATGTACGAACACAGGGAGCGCCTCGGCAGGAACAAGGTAGGAGACTCAACTCACCTGCCGTACGAAACCAGTCTTGCACCAGTCTGCGGTTGTTCGCAGCGTCTCCGTCGAATTTTGCTCCCTCGAGGTGCAGCTGCACTGCAATGTTTGAAAACTCTGCCGCGAGTAAATCTTTCTTCTCGGACATGACCCAAAAGACAGCATCGAGTTTAGTCTTGGCAGAATTAGCATACTCTTGTGCGAGCTCAGTCTTCCCAACACCACCAATTCCACACAGTGTGTAGATGGCCAACCCGTTGCGATCATGGCGATCAGATTGCAGCCATTGACCCATGATTGTCAGAATGTCTTCCCGGCCGACGAACAGAGACGTCATGGGGGGCGGGATTGTGTGGACAGGGAAGATCTTCAATTTGACGCCGTCCGGTTGCTTTGGTTGTTGGCGGAAATTGGTCTGCTTGTAGTACCTTTCCAAGAACTTCTCGGTCTCTCCGATGGCTGCAAAGGCTTTGGCAAAGGATTTCTCAATGTCCTTCCATTCCTGCTCGAGCTGAACATCCGAGGTCTCTGTTCGAGTTTTGAGACGTTAGTTTCAGAACTAGAACAACGACAGGGCTGTGACGGGATATTTCTTTACTCGGAATGCCTCGGAGATACTTGATGCTGTCTCTCCAAAATTGAATCAAGGCTTGAAGAATGGTTATATAAACGTGCCGGAGTTCTTGTTTCTCGGCTGGATCCATATCCTTGTCGCGAGGGGTGCCACGCTTCACCAAGGCAAGCTGTCGACGGATGTCAAGGATCATCTTGGCATATTTCGATGCCGTATCATCATCTCGTTTGACATATTTCTGTGAAATTATCAGCAAATAGCGTCGATGCTTGATATATGGATGTTCACTCACCGCCATGACTTGTACCACTAAGTAGGTGAGTCCCCAGGCCATACCAGTTGTCACAGATCTTGGAAGCATAATAAACATGAAGTTGGCCAGTATGTCTCGGAACTGCTGACGGAAAAATTCCGTCTCGCCTAGAAGTCTGGAGATGCCTTGGGGGATTGTGGTCCCAAAATCCTCCCTAAGCCCCAGAAGAGCCTCGACAAACTTTTCTTCTGAACCGAATTCTTCCAAGGTCTTATAATCTTCATCATTGAGCATGTCTTTGCAACATCGCAAAGCTTCTTCCCACCACTCTTCACATATTATTTGGTGAGATTCATCGTCGTCCCTGCATTTCTTTTATTAACAACGTGAGAGACATCTTTGCAAGTTGAACGGCACCTACAGGATGGACAAGGGCGTCACTCTATTGGAGTCTGTCGAGTCTTCAGCCAGCGTAAGCCGGTCAAACTCGGCTGAAGACATGGCAACACCGTGGTTCGTGGTAGAAGATGTGCTATCCTTTCTGTATTCAGGACGCTGAAATAGCCCAGGGCAGCACAGACAAGTGAGAACTAAATGGACAGGCACAACTTATGACGGTAGAAGATCTGTATTAGATAGGCCTTTATTGTGCTTTTTGTGTCTGATTCAGCCACGGCGCCACAGTATTCTCGCTTTGTCACGAGGGACCTGGAAGATGTGCCCGGTCGAAGTGGGATGGCAGAGTACCTAGGTAAGTCCTTTGCAGCGTAACGTCAAAGGTCTACGATTGATGCCGCCGACCGGGAGAATGGAGGCGAGTAGACACCGGGCATGAAGAAGTAAATCACAATCAGGTCAAGCCGGGTATGAGGGACGTGACTGAAGTGGCAGGCAACGTATGACTACAGCCGTGGAAGGCGGCGACAGGGGTTGAACTGGTCTTGTTATTATTGGCTTTGAGGAAGCAACACCATGGCATGCGCTGAATCCCATCCGCACTGTACCGACACCCTCGCATTTGCTTGCCATCCTGGTAACTGGACGGTCGCCCGGTTCGATGCAGGATCCAGGGGTCACCATCCCACCCCGCCAACATCGTTGCAACTTCGCACAACCACCAACTGAGAGCCTGTACGGTACTCAAATCCCTGAAAATTAGAAATGCCTGGATGACGCACTAGGGGACAGGGAGAAGGGAGGGATGACGGCTGACGAGGCTGTAGCGACGATAGAACGAGAGTTTTGCTAGATTTTGGAAGTGAAATTTTCGAGGTGCGCTGTCCCTTACATGTGCAAATTCGGGACGTGACATCACAATTCGGGACATATCTCACTTGAGCCAATATGAAGGGGAAGAAAATATCGAGGCAACGTTGGGAAGAAATCTGAGTTGATCCTATACATCTACAAAAGAGGGGCGCTGAAGAGCTATCTAATATACCTACATATGTACTTGGTACCTAGGTACCTACCTAGTACCTACCTGCCTAGTACCCGAGCAGGTGATTTGGGGTGGGTACTGACTACGTCAGTGCAACAACATGATACCGAGAACAGGCTCCGAGTCACACCTAGACCATTCGCGGTCTGGGAGATGTGAACTGCAAAAAGACCCTCGCTTTTTTCTACATATCTCGCTACTTTGTCGTCAGCATCAAATTTTCCAAACGGAGATAAAACAAAACAAAAAACAGTCGCTGGTATACTCGACTGAAGTGACATTCAAAATCATCAAAAGCAAACCAAGTCAGTTGGACAAACCCGTCTTTCCTTCCATTTACATGGATATGCACCTCTCAATTACGTTACTAACTAGAGACCCAGACTTCTTTAGAATCGAGCAGAGTCCACAGTTGCTCGAAAATCTGTCTCCATGTCTCTGCCACACAAAGACCCCGCGCCCACTGGCCCCATGGCCTCCGCCTTCGCCGTCGTTCCTGGCTTTGAGTTCAGTGAGAACGGTGACAATGTTGTCGATCATCACCTCATTCTCGAGGACAAGTTGCAACCATGGAAGCAGTCCTACGTGCCGGACAAGAAGAACAGCGCCGTCATTGAAGTGAAGGGCGTGGGTACTCGTTTGTATTGTGACCAGGCTGGCCGAGGTGGTTTCTAATATTATGTCACAAACCTTGAGTTACAAACTGTATGCAAGATAGAGGTAGATTGTGACCGGCTGAGGCTGTACGGAGAGGTTTTGAGGCTTCATTCCTTTATCGAAATGTGCACTGGCCCTTCGTATTCTCTCTTTTCCTCCTAGGCTGTATCTATTTACGTTCCTTCATTCGAATCCAAGGACCAGATGGACCCAATGAAAATCCTACCTACTTTCTGCTCGCCACCTTGACTTTTTATTATGATCTAGAGCTTTGTAATGACGAGGCTTCTCGTCTCATAACTCTCTCTGCATCCTGCCTCGCGTCCTTCTGGGTGAAATGAAACATGAGGACAGACTGAATGGCGGTGTGAGCAACAAGGTCAAGGTAAATATGTGCAGGGCAAGCTTACGACGTGCTTGGTGGCCGGCCATGGAGTCGTAACTCACGAAGACCACTGGCTCATCCCGGGTCATGAAGTCGAGGAAATACCTGTCCATGGCGGCACCTGATCAGTTTCAAGGTTCCAGGAACATCACCAGGCAAGACATCCGTGTCGGAGCGGGTAAGATGCCAAGGACTGACCATTTGTGATTTGGGTTGAAGTGTCCGTGAAAGATCTCACCAGTTCCATCCGGACGTACTCGATCACCAGCTATGACATCGCCTGTCTCAAGGGTTCGGAAGTCACAAAATGCCAAGGGCATATCTGTGATCATCGGGATAGCACTCCTCCAGGTACTGCATACATACGATAAGTCAGCGGAGGCTTCACACAAGAAGATTAGGAATTGTGTAGGACTTGCTTGACCAGCCGAAACCTGTATCCCGGCTTCATGTAATGTTCCAAATTATGTTCCTGCAAAACACGCTTGATGGTGATGGGACCGCTGACAAAAGTGTAATCTTTGTGTATTAGAAAACAAGACTCTGGATAGACACGGTGAAAGTCGCTGGGCCATACCAGTGTGTACGTCTGGATATGTAAATAGGGTTAACACTTGACTTCACGGCATGCGTATCGATGTTGATAGACAATCAGAGCAATAATAGTATCGTACCGGTTGCTAGTTGTAGGTATTGTAGTGGATCCCCAAGATCAATAGTATCCTGATTATACGGGACGTTCTTGCGAAGCTAGGAAGGACACTCTTCTTAGCAGGACAAGAGGAGACCTGTGTAGTGGCAATCTCACCCTGAAATCGTAGCAAACAATCTCTTCAGCATCGAGAAGTTTCTTCAGAACATCCTCGGTTTCGCGTTGGTAGCCGTCAAGCTCCGTAGTTGAAACCCTGGGATACTTGGACTTGTGGCTCAAAAACTGAAAGCCGGAGGTCTGCAATGTGAAGTCGGTAAGAGCTTGTCGAACATCGACAAAGTCAACGAGTTTCTCCTCATACTCTAGGTTGGTAATGGGGATTTTCTCAAGATCCACAGTCCCTTCAGGGATCGCAGCGATAAAGGGCTTCTCTGTCTCATACTTTGGGAGTTTCTGCACGTAGCGAATTCGCCCTTGAATTTGAGGCATTTTGGCAGTAGTGGTGAACGGCCAAGCATGCGACTATTCAAAAGTTTCCTTATTCGTGCTTCGTCTCGGTATGTGGGGAAAAAAGAGAAGAAAAAAACCTCCAGAATCCTTCCCCAGATGCTGGGTAGCTGAGGGGGGAAAGCTAAAAACCCTGTGAACTGCGGCTCCGCTGCTATCCCCGCTCGACTCCAGTACCGCCTATGTATACATACAGGTGCGTCTTCCTGAATGAGGGTCAGTGACTCTACCGTGTCACCACACACCATCCCATCCATAAAAAGGTACCTATAGATCCCGTCTCCAATTTGTTAAGGGGATGGATTTTGCCTGATGTGGTACGAATAGCACTTTATTTGTTTGGAGTCTGCAATCAACATGCATTTCGTCATCTTGGCGGACATAAATCACCTATCTAAGTAGTAGTTACCTTATACGCAATCACGCATTCTACCCCGGACGATGCTCGCGCAGCCTCACGCACGCAGCGAGATGCTCAGAACAGCAGCGCAAGGGAGGTGCATGAAGTCCAGGCGAGTGCAAGCACACGAAAGGCCATGCAGGCTGCAGCCTCGCGATCGCAGTGCAGGGATTGCCTTGTCTTTCGGGTAACACTACCTTACTGCCCGACCCATAACGAAGATGGCGCGCGCCTCGGAGCCGTCATAAGTGTCGTGCCTGAGAAACAGCTTCCGGACACTGCAACCCAGCTGGATCGAGAGAGCGAGAGCGGGAAGACGAGAAGCCCGTACCATGGCATTCCGTTTCTGGAAAGTGTAAGTACATATCCGGGCAGGCAATTTGAAGTTATTCTAAAGCTAGTCGTGGTAATTTCAGGACAATATGTGGTCGTCTGCATCATTTACTATACCGAAAACATGCGGAGCATACGTCCTCAGAGACGCAATTGCAAGGCAGAATGCCGATGTTGTTCAAGCAGTAGGTCATCCCCATCCTGGTTTTGTGCTTTGATCCTCTGGCCGAGGGGTTCACCCCATATGCAAGGCTGGATTGGTGGCAATCTCTTCTGGGACCGAATCTGACGGAGATCTTCAGAAAATGGCCGGCTTTAGGGGAGATGGTGGATATGCTGGATGGTCAACAATTGGAGGGTGAGTTGAACGTGCATTTGTGCCAGTGGTGCCACATGCTGCACAAGAGCTGTACTTAGTAACCTTTTCTTCGGTCAAACTCAATGTCCATTTGTTCCCGACGGTATTGATCCCACGGACAGCTGGCTTGGACATAGCGCAAGAAGTTCTCCGGCCATTTACGTGCAATTTATTGCATACTAACTCACAGCAGACGCCTGCCGGTTCATCATCTGGATCGGCAGTGGCAGTTGCTGCTGGCATGGCGCCGGTTGCACTCGTTCAGAGACAGACGGATCGATTATGCAACCCAGCGACCGGGTCAGTCTTTACTCCCTCAAACTTAACGTTGGCAAGGCTTCTTTTCGGGGCATTCTTCCTAGCACTCCGTTGGCAGATACTGCTGGTCCCATGACGAAGTCGCCCAGCGATGTTGCCGCATTTTTGGACATATTGGTGCCTTCGAAGGAGGGCTCTCTTCACAATTTCTTGGCCAAGTCTTTTGTGGGCCTCCGAATTGGCTTTCTAGACGAGAAAGAATGCGTGTCTTCCCTTAATGCCGTGCGCCCAAACGACGCCTATGGTGAGCACTAGGTAAGCTTACCATCTTCTGAAAGGAGGCACGCTTGATTTATAAAAGCTGACTGGTGAAAACTGCCTTATCTAGAACCACGACTTCAACACAGCCATCGACCTCGTGGAGAAACCTGGAGCATGTGTGAAACGCAACATTCTTCTCCGGAAGTTTAGCCCGAGAATGACGACATGTTTGATACCATTTTGGGTAAGTCACCGTGATACCCAATCAGGCCACCTTCTTTTGGTACACGATGTATTGACCTTGCATCCAAGCTATCGACACCCACAAGTTGTTCCGGAATTTCATTAAAGACTTGACCATTCTCCCGTCAAGACGATACAGGATCTCGTAGATTTCAATAAGAAACATGCCGACGTTTGCTTGCCAACAGGTATGTGACCTATCAGCAACGAGTTCCATAAAGACTATCTGCGAGTAATCATTATTAATGCAGGGACGCCCAATCAGGTGATATTTAAGCGGGCTGCTCCGGCAGAGTTGCCCAAAAAGACCTATGAGGAGTATACCGCTGCTCTTGTCCTACACAATCGGGAAGAAGGTATTGACGCCATGTTGCAAGAGAACGACATCGACATCCTTATAGGCCCCCCTGAGGACGCTTCAACACCATCGCCACAGCAGGCAGCTACTCCATTGGTATCATCCCGCTCGGGTATGCGACAGACTCAATGGTAGGGCGTTTGTCCTTGTTGTGGTTGCGCCAGAGAACAAAGAATCGTCGATCTTGAAGGTGATGAGCGCCTGCGAGGCTGTCATGCCTAAGCGGCAGCCTCCGCCCAAGCTTGCCAATTGGGATGAGACTTCTTCTGAGAAGTAGAAATCTCCCACCATGAGCACAAGATGTAGTCTCTGACTTTGAGCGGACAGACACCAGGTCCATTCATATTAGGTAGAAAACCTTGCAGCGTGACGGGTTCAATATGCCACTTGTTTTCGGATGCAGCTCAACGATGGACGTCAAACTAAGTAGATTGGGATATAACTCTGGATAGTCAAGATATCGGTAACCAGAAATCGCACCTACTACCGGAATTCCGTGCGCAATTCTCCTCGTGATGCACCCGAAGTGAGTTGACGACGGTTTGCTCCACCTTATAAATACCTTGCCAACCCACTAGCATGGCCGTCTTTCTCGGGCAGTAACCCATCAGCGTTTCGCTTGCGGCCTTACATGGTGCGCCATCATTATATACGCCTAAAAGTCAAGAATCCACGTTCTATCCTTAGATAATATAAAGGCGACCGGTTTAAAATCAAACTTCTTGCAGTTTCTTTTTTTTTTAGTTTTTTTTTTAAAGGAAAGAAAAGGTTATTAATTATATCCGTGTTTGGGAGTGCTGACGCCGGTCCGGTTTTACTGAAAATTTACGCCAAGGCTAACCAAGAAAATGCATTATTGAAACCCTCGATTTCTGGGCCATTTGCAGTTATAAAAAGCATGAAATCAACTTCATTGGTTGTTAATATATGTATAAGTCAATATTTTGCATGGGCGGCTTGATTTGGTTGTCTTACTAGTTGGGGCGTCCGAATAGGTGGTGAGCTATGGTAGGGGTATGGGGTCCTCAAGACATCCACTCCCCCCCCCCCCCCCCCCCCCCCCCCCCCACTTGTGTAGGCTGACAGTCATGGTTCGGTCATCAGCCTATTGCAGTGGGGGGTGGGGGTCGTTATCAAGCCCAGCCGCAGGCTCTCTGCTGGAGCTGGCATAGATTTCCAAGTAAGTGTGGTAGGTACTACTCGAAACGGCCAACATGGTTCTCCGGCGGTCGGCCCCAACACTTTCAGGTTGTCTCTAGCTTTTACAAGGTTTATCCCCTAGGGTGGTGACGAGGCGACTCACAGTACGTCTTTTCTAGCGTCGTGGACTGAGCGCGAAGGAAGAAAGAACAGACGGACGCCCAAGGTATGATACGATAATCCAGGGGAAGGCGGCATAAGACCCAAACTTCAGCTAATCTCCTTTGCAGCGGCTTCTAGCGACGTGGTTGCGCACATAGACATGGACCAACCCAAGAGTCCTCTCGAGAATTTTGGCAAAAACGAATCAATTTACAAAACTTTACATGAGCGATGCTCGAAATGGTTTGTCCGTCATGTCGAGAACACAGCGAAGTCCTCGAGACCATCCAAACCGGAGACCACAAACTTCCCATACATGCCTTCTCCAGACATACTCTTGATCCATCTAGATGCTTTGAGGGTGTCTCTTTCAAGGGTGAAAGAGACCTCCGTCAGAGAGATCTATAAGGAGTTCCGACGAGAGTTGGAAACACGGCCAGCGAGTCGCACAAATGGTGCCTCAGTGGGCTTAGGTCTTGGACCCGAAAGCCCGTCATCGTCAGACAACAATGACCGGAACCCCACCGTACACGGGGTTCAGTACGTGTTTCTACTCATGGGCTTACTTTCCATGCTTTATGAGCCCAGCCTAGCCCCGCGAGACGGAAGATTCGACGTCGTTCTATCAAGGCCAGACGGAGATTCTCCACGCTTTAGCAGGCAAATGAAAGGGCAGACAGAAGAGGTCACCGACTCGTTGGAAGTGAAAGATCATGAGTCCTTGTCTTTCTACCAGTTGTATGCTTCCTTTGGGCGACGTCTTCCTGGAGCATCCACGACCGAGCAGGCTACGGGAAGCGACACGATCACGGCATCCAATATCTACTACTCTAATCTCCGTCGGGTCGGAAAGCTTCGTATCGAGTGGGTCAACGACATGCTTCATCACCTTGACCTAGATGAACGAAATCGGACCTTGCGTGTATTTGCCTATCCTTCTTTTTGCACACTCGTATGCCTGAGCGATCCCAAATCAACAAGTCCACTCAGCAAGTGAGTATCGAAAACCCCATTCGAAAACCATGTGCAAAGGTTTTGGTCTCTTACATGAAAGATTACAGGCTCATGAGTCATTCCCATATAAATCCCGTGTCCCAGGCCGAGGATGGCGAGGAAAAAGGTCGTCATCAGTTCTTTGACGACTACTGTCGAGAAATGTTAATCTCCTTCGGAATCATCTTTGCCCAAGAATCGGGATCACGCCGGGCGGTGAGGACAGAGGCAAGAAGCAATTGGCTACGTCGTTGGAGGGCTGACGAAAAGGAAAACACGATGGGACTAAGCTGGGCTATGATTCGTCAAGCCGATGAGATCATATGGGAACTCTGCACCAGGAGCTGGGAAGAGAACCCACTGTTCAACTACCTCCAATCTCCGCCCACCAGGAGCAACTATTCCACCCAGGCCGACTTCCCCTTTCTTGGACAGAAGCTGATACGGCTCCAGGACTACATGAACGTCCAGAGCCCCAACGACTTCAGAACCCTCTTATTTGATCGTCGGGATCCTCTGCGGTTCTGGACTTTTGTTACGGCCATTGGTTTCGGACTCGCATCACTGGCTTTGAATACAGTGACGATTGCTTTGGCGGCTGCACAGCTACGTCAGGATGCGTCGAACACTTCGGGGTCAAATTTGACAGCGGGTTCTTGAGGGGACCCCCCGGCATGAGTTCCTAAGAGGGTCTTGTAGCCGGCAGGACCGACTTACTGCAACCTAGTTCACCATTTGTCACTCCAACTCTCGAGCCCTCGATCATTGTTGGCGGTTGCAGGGTAGAGAGGGTGTTGATTTGTCAACCCCTTCTTTTAGCCATCCGACACGTCCGTTTGATGAGAGGCAGCAGGGGGGTGCAACAGTGTCCACGAGTAGTACTCGGTGCCCGAGGCAAGTCTAATAACCTCGAGGCTGCGGGGTGCAAGAGAAACTGTCTTTCCATTCGCGGAGAAGAGGGATTAAATTGGGATGTGCTGACCCCGGCCTAGGACATGTGCATATAGACGCCCAGGTATATACGCATATCTTGCGGGCTTGATGATGGCCGAGGCTGGTAAGACTGGTAAGGCTGGTAAGTTTAGCCGGCATTATAGATACCGCTGCACTGTACCTATACTGTTCTAACACTTGTTCACTCAAGATACCCTTCCAATTAAACGCGCCGGTTGACTAGTAGTCCTTTTTTTTTAGGACGAACTTGGGACTTTGAGTTGTCTCGCATCTTCATGTGACATGTTTTCCTTTTTCGCGGGCAGCGAAGGTTGAAATAGTGAAGGGCAGGAATTTGATGAGCCATCGTGCAATGCCCAGCCAAAAGTGCACTTTTGAGTGGAGACGACGATCATGTCCGGGATGTCAATCCATCGAGCGAAAGTGCAAAAATGCTTCTGGCATTTTGGCTACACGTATCTGTACTTGAGCAGTTCCCTACCGAGGCCAGTTGATCCGTTCTGCAGTACCCTGCCTGGTGCACGTAGTACAACTCCCACCCAATCAGGAACAATATCCATACAGGAACTTGCGATAACACACAAGGCTCTTCGACAAATGCTCAGACTTGAAACGAAATGAGCACTGTGCAAGGTAGAGGGGTCTCGTCTGACCTCCAAATGTAACCTGGAACCCGCGTCAGCCCGCGTTAAGCCCGGCATGATGCTGACCTAGTAATCTACCACCCAACCCGCGCTGTTCGAGTCCGCCCTGTCGGTACGGTTGGCCGCGGCAGGATCCAAGGTAGCAATTCGCATCCAGTCCTATCTTCTTGCACTGCAACTATCGGTGAGGACAAATTGCCATTCTTGGTAATTTCGGCCCCTAAAAGGCCTGTTTCGGAGGGTTTTCCGTCTTCCGAAGCGGGCCGGTGAGGGCTGAGGAGGGCAATTCGAAGGGCAATTAACTATCTCCAATCGAGTACACCTTGGGGCTGAGGACCCCCCCCCC